>NC_143414.1:1213125-1364765 GCF_059467195.1 Physcomitrium patens
ACCTCAACAATATTTTCAGCCTTCCAAGTATTGATTTGGCAAATAATTGTCCTTTTATTTACTGCATTGAGTTTCTTTGGTCTGCCTAATTTAAGATTCTTCCTATTAAAAGTGATATTTTTTGCTAACCTAGAGATAGTAGCTTTACTACAGCCAAGTTCAGAAACAATTTGGTCATAAGATTTTTGAGAATAAAGAAGAATAGAGGTGATGTTGTCTTGGAAAGAGCAAAGAATGGATTTTATAGTTGTTCAAGGAAGTGTTAAAGATATAAGAATTTGACAAAGAAATATGTCAAGATTAAAGACAAAGAATGAAATTGATAGAAAAAGTGGTTCCAAAGATTCCTATTTATAATATAATGAAGGTTATAGAAGTCTATGGTACTTTCTATGGAAGTTTTTAGAAGTCTAAAAAGACTTCTAGAAGCTTATGGAACTTTCTAAAAGATTGTAGAAGATTCTATAAGTATCTAAAAGGTTCTAAAAATTTGTAAAAGATTTTAGAAGGTTCTAAAATGTGATAATTTGGAATATGTCTATGCCAAAAATTGTAATTAAGAATGGTGCTTTTATACCTACTAGTAAGCATTAATGATATCATTAGATTAGTAATAATAATATCATAGTAAATTTGATAATGATAGAATACTGTAATGTTGAGTAATTGATAAAATCCAAAAATTAGACACCACACTCAAAAAATTGTTTGAATACTATTCTAAATTAGATTGGTCATAGCTCCACAATTATATAATGGATTCTTTTCAATCTAGGCTCATTTGGTAGCTATAAAAGAGTATTTTATTTGTTATACAAATCATATATTATTATTCACTACAATTATTCTATAATACAACATTCTTTCTAAAATATGTCAACATTAAAATAGTTTTTTGAGTCACTGTACAAAGGGCATTGGTACAATTGTGTAGAACTAGATTGCAAATGGTCTTAAAGTTTCTTGCAAAGACTTAGAATATGTTATAAATTTTATCAATGATTACATAAATTAAAGTAGTGATATTTGAACTACTCATATTAAAGAGATAAATGAAAAGATTGCTAATATAAGTAACTAAACCATATCTAATCATATCAATGAGAGTATATACATTAATAACAATGACATTGTTATAATTGTAACTAATCATTTTTATGATATTGTACATAGAGTAGATGTTTAAGAATTGATGTTTGTAATAAAAGACAATAATATATATATATATATATATATATATATACATACTCATTAGTTATTGAACCTTGGAAGATCCTTCACCTTTACCTTTTAATTTGTCAAATGAGCCATAATCTCAAATAATGTGGATTAATTTTTAGTAATCATCATGAATAAAGTTGAATCTAAATCCACATATTGAAGATCATTGATTTCCAAGTATCGCAATAAATCTATGAATGGTCCACTAAGAATAAGGGATCAAAGTAATGGAATATTTAAGTTATTTGCAAGCACTGTAAAAGTATATCTATGCCTCAAAATAGGTGCTTGGTATATTAAAAGAACTATTAGATGCTTTAATGAGGTGCTAGCATCCACAAGAGGCCTTATATATCCACTATAAAGCATGATGTCAACTTATAATTTACAACTTCTACTATTTTAGTTTATAATAATAAAATCATAATTCTACTTTTAACTTTCTACTTATATTAAATTTGAAGGTATGCCATACACTATTAGAATTGCCATAAAAAATCAATCAAGGAAGACTCAAAAATTACAAAAATCTGATAAGATTTGCATATAATATCACCTCTCTAAAATTCAGCTTAATAAAAAATAAATAAAATAAAATAAAATAAAATAGTGACACCTTATTGTTCATAACTAAAGATTGAAAATAAATCCACAAACATGCCATATATTGTTAAAAATATCTTAAAAAATTAGTCAAAATAGACTCAAAAATTATAAAAATTAAATAAAAATTGTATATAAATTTATATCTTTAAATTTTTATTTTTTTAAAAAAAACCATATCTATATATTCAATCATTATTAAAGATAAATAAAGAATCTAAAAGCTTATAACATACTATTTGAATCAGCTTAAAAAATGCTACCTAATGCTTATAATCTTCTTATAGAATGAATTATATATATATATATATATATATATATATATATATATAGCCTCAAAAGGAGATTAGGGCATAAAAAATGTTCAACAAGATACAAATAATACTTAGCGACTACACCAACATGTTCAACCTCTACAATCCTTTTTTCCAACAATGACCTTATAAGTATTTTTTTGTGATTTTGGCTCTAAACTCAATTTGGTATTGATTTCATAAATTTTTTAATTTAATTTGTGGTGGTATAGGTGCCATTTGAATCTCCTAGATTGTCTATAACAAGTCTTCAATTTAATTTTATAAATTATGCCACTCTAGTTGGTATCACAAATTGAAATTCTATAGCTACTATGAGATTTGTTGGATGTGCATCCTATAGCTTTTTGATAGAATAAATTGAATTATTGTTTAATAATTGATCATGATTAGGCTAATGGCTCTAAATATTAGGATTTTTTTTGCATAAAGCTCTAATCATTTGCTAATATAGAACTTTTAAGGATTGTATATAGTTGATAGAAAGCCAATTGAAAAGATGTTTGCAGTAGTAAGTTTTGACTTCTTTACAATATAGCTTATTTCATTTCCAAAGATGTTTTATAATCCGATTCTAGGCAAAGTTTACTACATATTTTTAGTATTTCATTGTTTTTTGTGAGTAAGTCTTCCACCATCTATTTATGACAATATTATATGACATGAAGAAGGTAGAGATGCTATGGTAGCATAAGTCTGCCAAAATTTTATGGTGGGATTATTTCTTTTCCACAATGCATCTACATTTTAGAATATTAATTATTGAAAAAATTCGTTTTCAAAAGAATTATAAATTTGAGCTTAAAATTGATGTAGAATTATTGCTTTAGATAGATATGTAGAAGCTTTGATTCTTGAAAGACGGCATTTGAAGCTTGTCAAGCATCAAGAGACCTAAAAATTTACTTCTTCTAGTTTTAAAATTTGATTTTTTCCAATTGTAGATAATGAATGTATAGGTACAACCACCATAATATGCAATGACACATGCTTAGAAGCTTTAGTGCATTTTAAGTCAAAAGAGCTTTTTGGAATACAAGGATCTTCTAACAAAGTCTCCAAGATGATTTTCCAATGTTCTTTGAAGACAATTACGTATAAGCTAAGTAGATCCTAGGATGGATGAATATCAACAAATTTCTAGTACTCTAATACATTCATGTTGCTTCAATTTTTATTTGAAGATATCACAGTTTTCACTTAACATTCTTCCACCATATTCAAAGTGGATCTTGGTTTTGGGCTTGGAGATAGGAATCCTTAGGAACACTCATAGCAAGAGCATTTAGGTTTTTAAAATAGAATGAGAGAGACAATGATGGCAATTTTGTTATGTGTGTAGTATAGAATGCAATAAAACTTGTGTTGTTACAAGATTGTAGACCTCATGATAGAAGTGGCCATTGAACGCTATTGGATAATGTATTAGCATGCTTGAGAATATATCAAGTATTTGGCTATGGAAGGTAAATTGAAAATTATAATAAAGATCCTAACAATTCTAATAAAATCTTAAATAAATGCTAGTGAAATCTTAGTAATCCTAATCAAATCTTAATAAATTTTTAATAATATTAAAGGATTTTTTTAAAAAATATAAAAATATAAAGAATTTTTAAAGAATCATAAAAAAAATCATTAAAAAAAATTAAATTACTAAAATCAATCTTAAAGAAATAATAAGAAAATCCTAAAAAATATTAAAAATAAGAATTTTAAAGATATTCTAAAATAGTAATCTTTAAAAATTAATAAAAATAATAATCCTAAAGAAATATTTAAAATAAAAAAATCTAAAGAAATAATAAAAAAATCCTAGTCAAATCTTAATGAAATTCTAAATAAATCCTAAATAAATCCTAAATAAACTTCAAGTAAATCCTAACAAGACACATTTACAAATCCAAAAAAATTCATCCATACATTTCCTACAATACTTAAAAATTCTTTATATACATATATATATATATATATATATATATATATATTAGTGGCTTTTTATTTTTCAAAATCCAAAATCACCAAAAACATCTTTTACATTAAAAAGCTCTCAAAAACTCAATATCCATCCAAATCACTTGAAACCAATGCTAAAACAACCTTCCTAAAGTTTATTCTCTAAATGTGCTCTTCAATTAGCAAAAGATCCCAAAAATACTAAAAGTGTATGGTTTTGTGCCTCAAGATTTGATTTTGACCCTAGTTCACAAACAATCCTCATTAAGTATCAATTCTTGGTTTCTTAAGCTAAGATTTGCTACAAACTACTCTTAACTCCCTCCTAGAGATGCCTAGGAACATAAGAATCACTAAAGTACAATTGGATGGTGTTGCAATGAACTATGGGAGCATTGGTATTGAAGAAATTTGCCATCTCAATATCCCTTAATTGAAAATAATCCTTCCAGCATGCTGCAATGTGTCTTGTGTACATGTTGGCGGGAAACATCTTGAAATACATCACATTGGTGGTACAGTTGCATTTTGCATCTATCTTCTCTTTGTGGCCAAAGTGAACACAAAAAAAGGCAACATGAAGACACATCCTTTGTAGCAGCATTGTGCTTGCATATGGTCATTCCAAACTGCACAACATGCTAATTCTAAAATACCGTCGAAGGTTTCAAAGCCATTGTGTTGAGAAATACATGCAACAAATTGTAAACAAGTTGTGGAGTTGAGAAAGTCTGCAAGATTGGTGTGCTGCCACAATCACTAATTGCAACAATGCATAAAAACTAAGTGCAGTTCAATGCAGCAATTTGGACCAAAACGTCACATTAGAAGTGACCTGGTGATGCACCCTTTAGCCACATATCCCAGGTTGACTCAGAAAACTCTTCAGGGCAAGACCTTATTGCAGAACTACGCTCTAGGGAAGGTTTTCACTTGAAAGCGTATCACTTCTTAATCACAAGATGGAGGACATTACATCACGCCTTTTCTCCACGGACTTGTAGTAGAGCAAGCTTTGGGAGGAAAAACTGAGAATTGATATAAACATTACACCATATAAGCTTAACCGAAAAAGAAGAATCAAACACGTATTGCTTCGAGATTCACGAAAACCTTCGAATATGAAACTGATGGATTGGAGCGGAGGGTGAAATGAGGGCACATAGGACACTTCAGAGCTGCCAACAGGACATGGGCCTCATGTCAGTATAATTTTTGTGGGAGTGAAGTCTCCTATCAATCATTATTCCAACGCTCAATTGGACTCGTATCCACAAGCAGCCCCTCCCACTGAAGGTCCACAATACTTACAGCACCTTGACTAGCCTCACAAAAGAGTGCCTTAAAAAAACTGGCAGACGTGGGCTCGTCAGGAGGATTAAAAACCATACTTTACAACACCTAATAGAACAATATATGCGATTGACCGAGTGGCACAGCAATGCGCAAGCCATGTTACAGGACACCGTAGTGACTATCAAATCCACGCCAAGGAGTTCCGGTCGCTTGTGGGCTGTGGTCGTCCTCTAGTTGGTGTAGGAGGTCTTGCAACGTTCAGATCCTGCGAGATCCCAAATGCAAATCATGTGATTTACAAGCATTGAACTTAATTCAAACTGGAAGCACTGATGCACAAAACCAACAGGCATCAAACAAGTATTTAGGATATCAAATGAAAATGCATTGCGACATTCTAACAATAGTGAGGATTTCTATACTCAGTTACGCTGCATAGAAGGAAAAAGACTTTGGAATTGCGTGCCTGCATCCAAGTATCCTCAAGATGGCGTTCAGGCGACGACTCCGGTGAAGTGATAGCAGGGGGTAGTGGATGGATAAGTTTGGGAACCACCACTAAATCCCTACCAAGGACCAAAATTGCTCCAGCATTGTTTGCCGTTCCTGTACAGCCACTCAGTTTAGGTGACCTATGATAAACAACGCTGGACTTGGAAGGAATACAAATACTTTAAAAAAGTATTTTTCGGATAATTATATTTTTAAAAATATATCGAATTTTTATAAAATATTTTCTGAAAGTAGGACTGCATACCACAATAATTTGTGGCAGAAAACAGAGTGATCAAGTGACCTTGAGCAAACCGCTCAAAACCATCCATCACACATTCATGTGCTCTAACAATGAGCTGAAGATCGTTATTTTTGCAAAACTCCATAACTCGATCGGGCTGGAATTGAACACAAAAAAGGTGAGCACATGGATTAGGTCTACAGAATGTGCTAACAATAACATGTAAATCAAGTCTGGTGATGTACGCGAACACTTCTTCATATAACGACTGCGCTTACCCCGTAAGTAACTAATCCAGGCCCTCGAGCATTTGGACGTAAACCCTCAACACTGTCATTTTCTGTGGGATCAGACCTGTGTAACGGTTGCACAAAAAATGAGTTCACCACAGGTCACCAGAGTTGTAGCATGCGCACTCGTAAAACGACAAACCCAAGCTGAAGAAGACAACAGAGTAATGAAGAAAATGAACATTTAAGTCAGAAAAAATGCCTACCACAGAAGATCCATCAGCACAACAGAGCCAGCGTCCATTGTGATGGGACGCTGCAAAGCTTCAATTTGGTGGACATGGTTGATAGACCTTCCAATGCCACCATGCATACAAATAATCTTCTTCTCAATCAAAGCTGCAAGTGGCAACCAATTGAAGAGCTGATTGATTCGTTGCCATGCCCAGAGGCCATCACGCTCCCCCTACAATAAATCAGCCCCCACAAAAAATGCAACTTGTCACAAAATTAATTTTTAAGATACCCCACCTTCTCAATTTGAAGTCTTAACTAAAGCAAGAAGAAAGAAAGTAGTAGGCCAAACCTAAAACTACCATTAGTTGTTTGGCATTTCGGAATAATGGAAAGAAAATCTGGGGCAGAACATACCATTCGCTCAATACACTCGATACGAAAACCAAACAAAGCGTTAATGTCGGAGGCCTCATGGTTGCCCCTGATAAGGTGTACGTTTGTCGGGTACTCGATCTGTCAAAATAAAGAAGTCAGCTTGTTAGAGTCACAAACGGAAAGAGAGGAGGTAAGAATGTTCAAAGATTGTAAAATAACAACCTCATGTATTTTCCATTCGACGGACCAGAAACAAAGCAGGGCATTGAACCAAATACTGAAACATCCGGGTTAAAGAATCTCTCGGTCCTCTCATGCAGTGCCATAGAACTAAGGGTGCCGAGAATCGTAGTAAAGAGCCACAGCACCTCTTATAAGAGAAGAGCACATGATGACATTTTATTTAGTTAGTGGGGAATAACCTTTAACGCAAGTAGCAACGCGATCGTCTCTAAGCTGTGTTGCCCTCTATCCACATAATCTCCCAGAAAAAGATAGTCAATATACCTGTAAGAAAGCAAGTTCACCACCATAAAAAACGCATTAAATGGATTTCTTTTGTACATTACGTTCCTAACAGATTGGCACGCTGACTCAATTAAATACCAAGTAGAACAGTAAGGCGTATGATGTCATAGACCATATTCATTAAATGTCTGCTTGAAAATATTTGTGCAACTCGTTCCAATAAGCTCAAAATACATGCATATAATCGACTTAAAATAAAGTGCTGCAGGAATAAGAAATGGACATACGTGATATCTCCTGCAGTTGATGGAGACCCATACTCGTCAAATAAGCGCATGAGGTCACCAAATTGTCCATGAAGGTCACCAAATATCTTAACAGGAGCTCTTATTTGTAAAACACTTGGCTCTTGAGCAAATAATCGCTCTGCTGTGTTGCAAAGCTCAGCTATTTCATTACAATCCATAAAAAATTGTCTTTTCACTGGCGGCTTCCAACCTCGTGGCTTGAGCAAGTATGAAAGCACCTACATGTGAAATTTAAGAACAGCAATAAATATCGCGAATACAATAGGACAGTCGCTTGTATCAACTCAACAAAAAGTACAGTTCATAGTTGAAACCAACATATCAATAGAATTCCATTCGACAATGCTCCAAACTGACCTAGGAATGGATACAGAAATAGTTTCGAAAGACGAATAAAGCTAACTAAACACACCTTCTTCTGGACACCATGAACAGATGTCTGACGATCCAAAAGCCTTCTTGCGTGAGAAGCACTCTCCGGTGTTCCACAGCTAACACGACGACCCTCATTCTCAAACTGGTCAATGGAGAGCTGCCTCACCAACCCACCCAATGCACCACCAGATTCTGCTGCCACAACAACCTGTAGTCACATCAATATTAGATCTTACACTGGCAGCGAGAAACAGAGTTCGCGGTCTCTATGTATACCCAGAATACATAGAAATATCCCTCAACTCCCACCACAAATATTCATGACCTCCTCATTTCACATCCTTGAACACCAGTAAGCTGAAAAAAATGCATCGATTCAGAGATCAGTGTTACATTCTTAACTGAAGGGACACACGACGCATATGAGGAAGAAGGTTATAGAAGGATTTGTAGAACACATGACACACCCAGTTGATAATACTTACTGCTCTATGGTGCAGTCTCACCCCGGTTGGGGGCGTATGGGTTGCTGCGTTCGTCATTGAAGCTCGGTTAAGAGCCATAAGTGCTGCAGAAGATGTCGGAAGTGGCTTCCCACTCAGAGGGGTTTCTGCCCCATGATCTCTCTCAAGAGCCTGTTTGTCACTCTCTCCATTCTGTTCTCGCATTGCTTTTGCTGCTGCAGAAGCAGCTAGAGCAGCACTTATTGCTTCAGCTTCAGCTGCCGAAGCTTCCACAAGAGACTCTACTCCTCGCCTTTCAGTACTGATACACAACAAAAATACATTCCATTCTAAGCCCAAATGAAACTATAGAAAAGGATGGCGATGTTTCTAGGTGCAAGGTTACCGCATTGTGTGGACACAGACGTCCTAATTAGGTGAAAGTTCAACGCACACGAACGAAGCATGTCATGAACACCAAAACAGAAAAGCACCACTGACGACTTCTACAGTTTTAATTTCACATACGATGAATGAAATTATTTACACATATTCCGCATGCAATGTGACATGGTGTGTCAACGGTTTTTTGGTATGAAATTAATTGTGTGAAATTAACAATGTGAACACATACTTTCAACAATTTTAATTGAACGTTGTTGTTCGTATGCATCATCTGAGGGAGGATGATTAATTAGAGGAAATACCGGTGTCCATGTGACACAGCATTTTCGGTGCTAATATCCATTGACGTGTCGCCATTGACTGGAGCTGCTACCGGACTCCCCATTGCAACTGAAGCCCTATCAGCAGATGACAATTCAGTTTGTGATGGCTTGCGCATCTCCTGTTGTTTGTTTGAGCGAGCAGGTGACACTGTTGAGGTTGCTGAAACTGCTGCTATTTGTGAAGCTGCTGGTGTAGTTTCGACAGCTGACGGGTCGCCTGCTACGAGAAGATCATCCAAAATATCTCCTGTTCCAATATATGTGAACCGCACTAAACAATTAAAATGTAGACCTTATACCCCATGAATTCACGTAACCGAACCTTATGCAATGAACAGTCACATCAAGAATGTGACAAGTGCGCCATTCATAGAAGGTCCTTCACCCAGTCCATATTATACATACTCAGCATATATTACATGAAAAAATTAAGTCCTAGATTATGTACCTTGTCTGCCTTGGAGAAGTAGGCACCGAACACCATGTAGTTAGATTCTTTAAAATGTGTTGAGGAGGTACATCATTTCACACATCACACAACACACTTCTCTCTTTGACAGGAGACGAGAAAATTGATAAGCAGTAGCACATACCTCCCCTGAGTCCACCGTATATAAAAATGTGATCACCTACAGCTGCAGCGGCATGCCGGCAGCGTCTTGTCAATTCGTTCGCTGCCTCTCCACCAGCTGCATCATTGCTGTACCTCCCTATTCGTGGGCTATTCACTACCCCTTTCCTATCACACCACACTCCAGCTGCTGTATCCAAAACTGCACAATAACAGGAGGCCAAAGTTTTCATTCCACCTTCATCAGCAGAAGATTTCATTGGAGAATAAAGGTCAGAGATTGATGGTTAGATTTCTCCTGTGCGGTCAATAACAAAATGACGACAACCATGCATTCTGGATATTTCAAACACGATAGCTTCCCAAACTTCCTTTCCAACTCTGTGTGCCCTCTTACAGAAAGGAAGCTACAAAGCACCTGCCACACTAGATGCATCCTCCACCATCCGTCCGCCACCAAGAGCACCTCCTGAAACATGAAGCCTTGCATTCACAAACACCTACAGGAATGCCAAGCAAACTTACATTTTTAGTGTTATAAAATAACCAAGAAATATTCACAATAATGATAGTGAAAATCATCCATTATTTACTGGCTCAAAGTAAGCTTGAACCCTGCAAGAGAGAAAGAAAAGAAAAGAAGAAAAAACCCCACTACTTTATCAAAGGATAGAGACTTACAGCTGCATGCTGATACCGTGGAGAGGGAGATATACCGGGTGCAACTGCCCACTCCCATCTTCCATCCCGATGTTTAGCAAGCCCATAAGCACTATCAATTGGCTGCAAAGACTTTTAATACATTAGCAAAAACTCCCTAACAAGAAATAATACAGGAATAATGCTAACTACACGTGCAAATGGAAAGCCAAGGAAATGAAGAATCCCAACATGGAATTTGAAACATGTAACTCATATTATCGCTGATTAGATAACCTTAAGGGAAGAGGGAAAACAAATCAAAAAAATACACTACAAGACAAAAATTTGAATTTAATTTTTTTGTCTTGTAAGAAAGAAAAAAGGATCGTTTTCAAGCATCTGAAATTTGAGGCCAACGTCTGTAATATCTCACCGCGCTATTGGCATCTCTTCCGCCACAAAGAAGCAACAGGCCGTCTGATCGTGCACAAGCAGTAGCATACCTGCAGCAAATTAACTGAAGTTACCGGAAATTACTGAAGTTAACCTAACCGGAAAAAAAGAGATACTAAATATGTATACCAAATATAAGACATGATAACCAATCATGTAAGGAAAATTCATAACCTAACATGCCCAAATTCGTTCACCCTAAAACCGGCAGTAAAGCAGAGCTGATAAAGTTCACAAACATTCGAATAAGCAATCGCAGTCCACAAAGACAAAACTCAATCCTACATGAAACACAGTCGCAATAGACATAATTCACAATCATTAACGAAGAACAATCAGCTATTGAATTAAACCGAGTTCTAAAATGATATTTCAAACAACAATGAACCACTTCTCTTACAAATAAAGGTTCCTAAATACCCTAACTGCAATGAAAGTTTCCATAGGTAAACTTACATGCATGGTGGAGGTCCATCTCCTTCTGGCTCTAGTTTCCTCCATTCATAGGGTTTGGCTGCAGTATCAAGAGCCCATACATCTGCAAGTGGGCGCTTACCTGCAATAACATATTGCTCTCATCATTCCAGTACATAGATGCACTCTTTCTGAGAGAAATACCAAGCCCGCTGGAATCCTGACTCACCATCATTTCCACCAATGCAGAGAAGAAAGCGTTGCCCCACCAAGGACATAACATGTCCATATCGTGGACCAGGACCCGTACCCTGTACGACCACCCTGACCACCTCACCCAAGGCCCTTCTTAGCATAGTCCACAAAACATCACCATTTTCCCCATCAACTTCTCAAATAACTGCTGTGTCCACAGCTACAAAGGTGGGTGAAAAAATTGGTACGTGCTGGGAACAATGGTGTGAATTGAACAAAGTGTGGTTTTTCGTTATCACAGTATATGTAATCTTCCAAATACATAATTGTGATATGATGTTTGACAAAACCTATCCTCTGAGCAGGTCTGTGATTGTTTTAAATATTAAAAAAAATAAGATAACAAGAGCTACCGGCCTATCCAATACAATTACAGCTCATCACGACATAAACTAGTGGATAAAATGTAAAGCTAATCAGAATTAGATCGTATGCCTAAAATACTACCAAAATAACCCACCTGTGCCATCTGGGTTTAGCTTGAGTAAGATCCAGAACATGTAAGTCTTCGGTTGAGAGCCCTGCTGGACCTATACCACCCTGCGTCACCTCCACCGGCGTCAGCTTCTTCGCAATAATGGCGAGTCTATGCTACAAACTCCAAAAGTGATAGCTCTTATCTTTCTTGCCTTGTCACACTGAAGATGCTTACGGGAGTTCCTGTAATTCGTCATACCTGAATCACTACCATGGTACCAACAGCAGTTGCTGCATGTGCTGCTCGAGGGGAAGGAGGATCACCAACTGGAATGAGCCTGCATAGCAAAACGAATCCTGGGCTTAAAGCTAATGCAGAGAGGATGAGATGCCGGCATTGCATGGATTGCTGGAATTGCGATAGAATTGCCTTGGGACCAAGATTCAACATTTTACAACTAGACTCCAGGGTGACACATTCTTCTGACAATCTTTAAGGTTAGAAACTTGAGCCAAGCTTCAATATAAGATAGGTGTCAAGTTGACTGAAGAATCACAGACAAATAACTATGACTTTCCATAGAATTCAACGAACATTTTAAAAAGAAAAAATCGACAAAACTTTAAAACTTCAGAAACCAGGGCTTAAGTAGACGAGGTCTAGACAGAAAGTAAATTGAAATGCTCCCCGCAAAAAACATAACCAATCATCTAGCTTCCCAAATGAATGCACGAAATGAAACAGATTCAGTCCTGACGAGCTGACCTGGACCATTTGTTGGTATGTGCGTCATAACAATGCACGTCTGCAGTAGCGCCTGCTAAACCTGTCCATGACGAGCTTACAAAGCTTAAGAGGAGGTACTGCTGATATTATACCTATAATTTCATGCCAACATGTAAACTCCAAAACTGTAAGAGAATTTCACGTCCAACACGTTCATGACAAGGTATCCACGCACGGAGCCAAAAACAGGGGACAAGAGACATACGAATGCCGGCACCGGCTACAGCCGTCTGAGGACCAGCTTGACTCGAATTGCCCTCCAGCGCAGTGGCACCGCCGAACAAAATCAGCCTGGGACCGATGTAGGCCGGCGAACCCTCCTCCCCCACAGCTGCCACTGCTGTCAATGTGTGCCCGCAGCGTGGACCTGGTCCATCGTCCTTCCTCTCGCATATTGCGGTTATGGCCTTGAACGCGGGCGCAGGCCGTGGCCCAGCCAGCTGATGCTGATAATGTTGATGATGTTGGTGCTGCTCTTGCCCAGTCCCCCCGTTTTCCACCATCCCTCCTACATCTACTTCCATAATCCAAACCTCGATCGATCTTCCTGAATTCGCTACAAAACCTGCCACTCCATCTCCCCCTCACTGCCCTCCATCTCTACCGCAGCTATCGTCCCCCAGCGCACCTGTCCTCCCACCTAAAACCGAGCGATACCACATCCGATCATCTTCATGGCTCATCGCACCACCCCATTCGTAGAACCGGTGAGGGAAAGAGAGGGGGAAAAAAACAAACAAACAAACAAACAATAAAGGCCGAGAGGAAGGGACTCGTATACCTAATCAAGCAATAATCTGACATTCATCAGCTAGTGGCTGATAGCAGCGAGCCAGGCTCATTGATGACGCAAGACAGAAACAGACAGAAACCGACTCCGCAAAAACCTCAAACATGCGCGAAGGAGCACCCTACTATGGTATAGTATGAACATTCAAGAGTATGAACAGAATCACAGTTCATTAGCAGAAGAAAACAATCTTGCACGCTCACTCCAGTCCTCGAGGCTACGGAGGGCGAGAGGGCGAGAGGAAGAGAAAGAGAGAGTGATAGAGAGGGAGAGATTTAAAAAAAAAAAAAAAAAAAAAAAAAAAAGCGAGAGAGAGAGAGAGAGAGAGAGAGCGAGACTGACAACCCTTGAAGGCAAACCAGTGATTGCTGGCGATAGTGATGCGGTTTGGTAAGGGGACAAAAAATCAACAACGACGAGAGGTTGGTTTGAGGAGGAAGAGGGAGGAGGAGGAGAAAAAGGAGCTGTGTGAATGTACCACAAGACAGAGACACAGAGACAGGCAGACTCACAGTCTCTCACAGAGCTTGCATCAGCGACGACTGGGTAAATTCCCCGGGAGGGAAGGGAAGGGAGGGCGGGAGTCTGGCCCCGGTGAGGGAGGTCGGGCAGCTAGGCAGCTGCTTACAAGCTATGTGAGGATGCTTGGCAAGTGGCAACAGACGGACGTGAGCAGCTCTTTTGCACTGATTCAAGACCCCCCCCCCCTCCCTCTTCGCCATGGACTTTGGACTCAGTCTCTCTTCCCTGCCCTGCCCTTCGCTGCCCGTCCAGGCCCTTCTCTTCCTGCCAAAGACGAGGGTGATGCTCGTTCGTCGTGTGTCCGCATCGTCGTCGTCGTCCTGCTGCTGCTGCTTATTCACCCTCCTAGGCTGATGGACACATGGTGGACAGAGGTGGAACCCAACAAGTACTTGAACCCTGATGACTCCAGCAATTTCCCCGTCCATTTTACTGGCATCGTTTCTCGTCGACTTCATTGGGTTTTGTAATTCTGTTGTTTCCAGAAACTCCGTCGCAACAACTTCCTTTCGTTGTCATAACGTCGTCGTCGTTGTCGTCGAGGAAGAGCTCTCTCCATTTGTCGTTGTGGGAAGACGATAAACTGACGAGAACCGACGAGGGATTCCTCGTTCTCAATCCTCGACGATAAAGGGGAAAGAAGTAAAAAAGTAAAAGGTGGCGAAAGAAGAAAAAGCATCGTGCCCTATTCTTAATCTTTATATGCTAATTGTTGCATGAAAGAAAATAGGGCTTTCAATTGGTTTGAGCTATTAAAACAGTTCATGAGATTGATACTGAATAAGATAAGATCTTAGTTTATCCATTTAAACAATAATGTCATGTGTTCATTAATGAATGTTTTGCTCTTCTCAGTATATCATTGTAATGGGAGTTTAAAATATGTACTGATCATAGCAAGTACATTAGATTATATTGTAATGCATCTGAAGATTAAGAACCAAATATAAACTTTGAATATTTTTATAACATTTAATCTTCAACAAAAAAAAAAGAAAACAAAAGAAAAAAAAAAAAATTTTAGATTAAAATTTTAAAATAAATTAAATATTTATTATACATTCAATTACTTGACTCTTAATTATTTAGAGTAACATATTTTTTACTTTATTACAAAACCTTTAAATTTATATTCATATAAATTATTTATTTATTTAAATGAGAAAATAATTGTATTTTTAAAAGTACATGAGTGAAATACATAAGGTTTTTTTATGATATATAATGTGATTGCTAAATAAATTAAATGTGATAATCAAAAGGTATATATGTATATATATTAAAATGTAGTCAATCCAAAATAATAACAATATTTTATCATTATTTATTTATAATGAACTAGAGAGGTACTAACTTATAAGTATATAAGTATATATATATATATATATATATATATATACATAATAAAATGAAATAAATAAAGTTTAAACCTTATTTTGGAAACGATTTCAGTATATTTTGGCTTTGATTTTTTATTCAAGATATAGTACAACAAAAATTTATGTTTTTCTAAAATATATTATCAACTAATATATTATAACCACATTAAGTGTAATTTATATACAGACTTATTTTTAAAAAAACATTTGGTTTTTTCCTGTTTTTTTATATATGTATGTTAATAAATTTAACTGGTATTTTTAATGATGTTTATTTAAATAAGAATATTGGATTTTAATTAAAAAGAAGTTTTAATTTACCTTGCAAGTCTAAAGATCTCTCTTGCATTATTACAACTTTTTCTAATTGATGTCATTTTATGTGGTATAGGTTCATTGTACACATAGAGATTTTGATATTGAAAGTGTGGTGATAATTTGATGTAAGGAGAAATTGGCACTTCACTCTTGCACATTCTCTTCAAACATGTGCACAGGCTCTAAATTCACGAAGAAAATCTTCATGGATTTCAAACTTTCCTACAGCCAAAGGAAAAGAACAACTCCTGGTATGGTAAACAATCAACTTGGTGTTTCAATGCACTTCCTCAAGGTTAACAATATTTTAAGGTTTTATAGATTGGATCTTGATAAGAGTCGGAGAAACAACAGCTGCCTAGAAGAGTCTCCAACGTGGCAGATAGTTACCTCCAAAGTTTTATTTATTTATTTATTTTCTTCTTCTGCAGAATTTGGCTACTTTATTGTCACCTTTGTTTTGACCAGAACAATGAAAAGATTGAATTATTTTTCTGTTGGTCCTGGCATTAGAATAACTATCTGAGTAAGCCGTTGAATTTTTGGAAAAGAAAAAGAAAAGAAAAGATCATGTAAGTTCGTATTCTCAACGATGCATGTTCTTGGGAAGCCGCTTGTGTGTTTGCTTCAGGGTACGGGACCTCCTCCAAAACCAACACTTTTAGCCATAGGTGCTGCAATGAGCTGAAGGACTACTTATGTTCAAATCCTCTGGTTTCATTTTCATTAAGACAATGTTGACAGAAAATAATATTCATTCAGTTGGGAGACCATGGTAATCTCTAACCAAAAAATAATACCACATGGCGGATCAATATTAACTTAGCCTTTATCCTCCGTGAATTTTCACATGCATCTGGTGATGGAAATTATTGTGCGAACTGCCGGTTTACTGATAAATTGGAAAAAAATTAAGTTTAAATTGAAAGACACAGCTGATTCTCATGTCAGGTGTCCTAGATATGCAAACTGGTGTTATACTCGTATTAAGCTTGCTAATTCCTTATTACATAAAGGTTGAAAAAATACAGGTATTGAGAACTAATACCACTTCTATTGGGCTTGGGTATTTGTGTAATGACTATGATGTGCAGGTAAATGCTTTATATCACCGATTCTCGCACAGCCTCTGACAATAAGATGAAATGGTTGAACAATACAGTAAAGCAACAGCCCAAGTAGTCATGACACATGGACCATTGCCAAAGTTGTATAAGTTTTTGCTACCTCATCTTAATTCATATGTACAAGTGGAATTGTAGGTAACTATTGGAACTACGTCATTCCTAAGCAGATTGCGACCCATAGGAATATGCCCTAAATATAGACATTGTACAAAGTCCATGATAACTCCATCAAACTTAATACTAATCGTGGTAATTAATAAATTATAGCACATAAAAATTGGTGCTTCGATAATGTATTTGAATAATGCTTCATCAATTTGTGAGAAATGCTGTATAATTAATGTCAAGATGTCGGAAAAAAGCATACCTCATGCAGCAACTAGTGGAAATGATCCTCCGCAAGCGAATGCAAAGCATGAAAAACCGTTGATGAAAGTCATCATACCCGACGCCGAGACCTCAGATAATCTCAAAAAAAACTACTCTTAAAAGAGCCCCTGAAATATATCAACGATTCTATATTAACAGATCAATAAAATAAATAAAAAAACGTTTTAGTCTCAAGTAAAAAATTGCTTAAACTGAAATGTGTCATCCAATAGATAGTGCACTGACAGTAGTGAATGACTTAATCAGCACACCACTTTTTTGTTTGTTTACACTTGATCACTCCAGATATCTTCGTTCTAAGATGTTTGCGTAGGAAAAAAAATAGTATACATTGGCAATTACTAACACAATCTGGTGTTAAGATATCCTAAAACTGAAGCTTATCAACGTTCAGTTGAGCATTGTAACATAGTGTCTAGGACAAATAGGAGACAAAAAAAGAAACAGATGGCAAACAGAAAGAACGATAAAAATATGTACAGGATGAACCACTAGTCAACAACATCAGGAACGCCATAAGCCAACAGGCACAGAACACAAGGACCAAATGTACGAATCGTACTGAGAATGATCAGCGTGAGAAATATACCTCTTCAATAGGCGACAAAGATGCACTTCCTTTCTCTGGTAGCAACCGAAAATTTGAATCGTCAATAACTGCTTGTACTGGTATCACTTTCTCCACTGGTATCAAACATCTTAACATGGTCATTGGTATCATATACAACTGATCTGCCACCTTTACTGTTTTCTTCTACCTCGTCACTCCATGTCCAATTTGACTGCTGTGATGAAGTTTGAAAATGCAAACCGCTGTTGCCCAAGCTACCATCAGCTTCTGTATCCTTTGCAACCCTCTCTTTCAGATCGTCCTCGTCAAATCCATGTCCCTTCGTGCTATTCGCCGTCCCTTTCTCACTAGCACCATTGCTCATTGGGGAGCGACGTTTGGGAATGACAAACTCGTCAATAACACGAACCTTTGAGAACCGATCACGAATGTGACCTACAGGGGTCCATTGACTTGGACAGCTCCGCTTGTGTGATGGCAAGTCGGGCTTCTCTGCTTGCTCTGCTTCCCATTCAGGATCCAAGGCCCACTCTTTTGGCACCTTTAAATGTATGAACTTTGTAAGTAATGTTGACACTCATAAATGCATGAACCTCAAAGAAAATAAAAAGGGAGTGCAGATATGGTGATGGCTATTACAAAAGCGTTACAAAAGGCCACTCAAATGTATTAAAAAGATCACAATTAGAAAGTACAATATAACCAATAACTTGAAAATCATATCATAAACGCCCCGAATTCTAGGTCAAATAGAAGCCATATTGCCAATATATGTGCTCATCCTGAGGAATGTTACGAGTTTGAAAATATACCTTGTCTGCAGCCAACGTATAAACATGCAAGTCGCCATCACTGTTGATATGAAAACGGTTGAAAGACTTGTAATTGGCGATGCGAAGTGAAGAGAACGCTTCGTCAAAGTGTAGATGGAACCAATTTATACAGGCGTACAGGTAGCTTCCAAAAACCAATGAGACTACTGGCGTTGAAAATACCCAATAGTACAAAAATACAGAGGCATAATAGGCAAGTACAAATCCTCGAGGTAAGGAGTCCATCCCACTTTTGCAGATGTTGGCTCTTGTGACAGCCATAACCTGCCACAAGTGAGGAAACATACCAATCCCTTTAATACACCCGATTGCGCCTCCTTAAGCAAGCACACTGGCCATGATGTTAATATACTGGTTAGTAGGCACATTGCACAAGATTCAGCTCTATGCGTAGATGTTTGTATCAAACCTCTGGTACATCAAACGCTGCCATTAGGTACTTTATGCATGCAGGATAGAAGCCCATAGTCCAATACTCGATACGTGCTCTTAATCCAGTAGGATCTGGAAAGTGCTCTCCCTCTTTTGTATGATAAAATGAGTACAGCGAGTGATAACCTGCAAATATCGTAAGAGAATTATGGACCCCACGATAAGTCAGTACATATTAGCAAAGGAGAGACCTGAGCGAAATAAATGAGTTGAATGCAATTCAATGCGGAACCTCACCAGAAGTGCCAAGTAGATCATGGCGTACACAAATTTCAATACCAATCTCCAACAGGATCATGTAAGCAATCGCTGATGTAAGATGAGCCGCGAAGTGTAGTAGACCAATCACAATTCGCTTGCTGCGCGATACCTTAACTGGAACAAACTGTATGGATAATATTACTAGTACCAATGCTCCTGTCACTGATACATAGCTATGCTCCAACATATCCAGAAAAGCTCGACCCATGGTGGCTCCAAATTCCCACACATGGCCCAACATAGTGTCATCTCGAAGTACCTGATCCAATTCACACTGATACCAAACTCCAAATCATCAGTATAACGGTGGATATGGGCCTAACAAACAGTTAGAGTTGCAAGTCCAATTCAGGCTACTATCTGACACCCTCGTTCTGAAAATTTTAAATATAAATTTAATACAATATCCTCAAATCTACATATTCTCTGTTTAAGTGTCCAAAAGGTATTCAGAAAATTAAAAAAGAAAAAAGAAATTTACAGAAAAAATAATATAAAAATAAAAACAGAAAAAAAGAACAGAAAGCAAAAAAGAGGCCAGTTCTCTCACCTGTGGGAACATTGAGAAAACCAATATAAAGTATACAACACCACCAATTACATCAAAACGCCAATTCTTCTTTCGAAACTTCAAGATGTTTCCCCATGCAATCTGTAAGGAAGGTAACCATACACACAAATTTACTCATAAGCTTTGTCCAATATCATGTCCTAGACAGGCATAAATTTGAGTAATTTGAAGAATGTTATGATTTACATACTTGCTCAGATTCTTTGAGGGAAGGGTAGGCAAACTTCTTCTCATAAACGCCATCCTGAAATTTATTGAAGCCTCCAAATACATGAGTTGGATGGAGGAAAGCACCCCCTGAGCCATTCACAATCAGATGCTCGACTGATGTGGACGAACCGGACACAAGTTTATGTCGCATATAATTGTGGAGGTCGCCTGCTATACGAAGTCTGCACCTACCCTTGAGATAGTGTTCAACGAAATGAGCAACATTCGATCCAGTAGTGCTGTCCCAATACCAATCTAGCAACCAGTTTGGCTCATGGGTCACCAGTATGACCGAATCGTCCTCTCCTACCTGTTTCACGAACCAAAAGAAACAGTCTGAACAACCTTCTACTTTTCTGATATATGCAGTGCTAAAAGTATGTCTTAGCAGTATGATAAAAATAGAACTTCCTACTGGTCTAGTATTCAACATCAAGTAACAATAATGGAAGATTAATGATACACATCCTTAACATTATACTAAATAATGCATTTGATTCTTGCTTACGTGTTAGAAAGAGAAAATTCTATCAAACTCACATGCTCTTTCACGATTTCTGTGAAATACTTGAACTGGAAGATATCAATGTCACCATGAAGAGCTTGATCAAAGCCAAAAATCCACCAACCACAAGGAAGACGCAATGCAAAGTAGCTTTTCTGCTGAGGTAACAACCAACCTCCAAGCCAACTCCTATGACATATATACCTCATAAATGTATCGAGCCCATCAAACCAATCTGCACACAGATGAAACCACTTCAATGTTAGCCAAGTACTCTAATGTTTTTTTGTTTTTTTGTTTTTTAATTTTTAATTTCAAACACAGACACACACAGACACACACACACACACAAAATCAAACAATCCTCACTTCGAGATCCTATGAGCAACATCCGTATGGAAAGATACTACGGTAATATTCGTAACGTTTATTTGACACATTCAAAGGTTCCAATCTGCCAACTCTCTAAGTAAAAATTAAAGTAAAATTTAAAGAGTAAAAATCATGCCCTTTTAATACAAAGTGTTACACATTGCAGCATTAATTTACGAGAAAGATGGGTCGAACAGCTGTTGAAGTTAACAAATTACCATGATTGCCAGGTATAGCAAAGCATTGTGGAGCCCGGAATTCCTCCAAAGAATGTACACCCTCAGGAAGCTCTGGTTTCGTCACTGCTATATGCTCTGGCTTGTACCAAACAGGTGGCTGCATTGCATATTCAAAAGGCAGAAATAGACGTCGTTCATAGGAGTACGTAGATGGATTTGGGTAGCTGTTGCACAATTACGGTAACGATGAAATGAGAGTGCTCACAAAGAGTAACATCACTTTTCCCTGCAAATACCCTATATAATTGCTGTGAAACAACACTAACAGTAATAAGAAAACCATGTACATATATTGACCGCAACATTAAAGAATACTCGAAGAGGATCTGAAACGTACGCAAGATCTCCACCAATAATAAGCAGATCACCACGCGGTAATTCAGTTTTTCCCATTTTAAGAAAGGGCTGTGCAAGAAGTCGCGCAACGCTGTAAGTGGAATTACCACCATCACCTGTGTCAGCCATGAAATCAAACCAAAGGCCATCCCGTTTGCTGAGATGATCGTAGAAGAATCCGTCGTCCTTATACTGATTAGCCTGTGTCATTGCTGCCTGCAGTGAGCGAATGCACTTATTAGAGCAATGTTCAATATCTCGTAAATAGATATGACAGCGTTCGTCCAAAAAACCAGTAGGAAGGCAGATGAGAGCGGTAGTGCTTGACACGATCAAAATTTATGCGATTTTCTGTACAAGTCATTCCAATCTAAACTTTCTTTCTCAGATATTCATCATATTTTCGTGAAGAGCATACCTGCATAGTCCTCATATCAAATCGGCCTAGAAAGAGTGTCACTGACACCAGAAGATCAAATGCTGTCTTGAACAAATCTGCAGATGTTCTGACCCCCCAATTGCCACCATCCCATTTTCACCACGTAAGCCCAACAACAATAGAATGGTTTAAGAATGCTAAGATACTAAGATGAAATGAAGTCCACGCACCCTGAATACCAAGGAACCATATCCAGAAACTCAGGTGCAGTGACAGTCGTTTTCTGCGGTCCATTTTTCGTCTCCGGCTGAGGATGTGTCAATGCCCATCTGTAGAAAGAGGTTAGAATTGTGAGTAAAAGACTCTCCCAAAAGCCAGATGCGGTATGCTTCACTTAATAGTGTAGAAACATTAGACCAACTAAACGCTCCAATTAACCGAGAAGCAAATCCAGGGAAGAAAAACCAATATTATGACATACCCAGTTGAGCGCTCCACCACGTAGTTGGCAACGTACAACCCTATGAATGTTGCCCACAGAGAGTAAACAGGAGAGATAATGTCCGTAGGCCCCCCGACACATCCGTCATTGCACACTAACTGCACCAAAATAGAATTAAAAAAACATGTTAAAAAACAAAATCCCAATGATCAGTAATAAGCAAGTTTGATGTATTGTCAGTCATGTAAGCAGACATGCTGGATAATCAATCATAGATTTCTTATTAAAAATAACAATGGTAGTAATTTGGTGATTAAAAATTAGAAGTAAAGAAAGTAAAAAATAGACAGTGCTTCCGCTGAATTACTGTTATACTTCACCGTCTTTTATTTGTAATTGGACATATTGTGTAGATAAATGATGAGACATCCGACATTTCTTTTCACAATTTCAAAAACCGAATTATATATGGAAGTTTCAATGATATAAGTTAAAAATATGTTAATGAGGAAATACCTCGCCATAAAGAGCCCATTTGGAGAAGACGGGGTAATCAGCAGCAGTGCCAACAGGGCCCAACCACTCAGTGCACATCTGTTCCTTAGCATGGTGCATATTCTGCAAACCTGCAAACCACTTAGGCAGATCCTCGAACATAGACCGTTGCCTCTGGAATATACCAGGTTGGGCCGGAGCTTGGTTCCCACAATGGCTGTAGAATGCACAACATGCAATGCTCAACACCTGCACCAGAAACACATCGTACAGCAATACCTTAGAACGAACCCAAGGGCATTTACGAAACATTTTGGTACGCATTCTCTTGAGAAGGCTGCCTTCGATGTTCTGATCAACATAGACCGCCTCCAACCACTTAGTTATTGACCTCTGTCCAAGGGAAGAGAGTGCACTAAATTACTTAATTTAGTGGACAACAGACACCTCTCTTAAAATGGCTACTTCATAACTTCGCTGCAGACCAGATTTATAGGATGAACACAACACGATGCGTTGAACATTACAGTGATGCCTAATTGAAGCACTGTAAAGTAACATAAATTAATTAGACGAGAAGCATACCGCACTATTTTGAAGGATAGTTAAAATTTCCGGACGTTTTCCTGCGAGTCGAGCTGCAAATCCGAGGTACCAGAGTCCCAAGAAAGCAACGTGGAACAGGACAAGAACCAGCACTGATGCAACAAATAAAGTCAAAAAGAGAGAGAGGTTCATCCGAATATCAACTCCCATTGACTGGAAGCTTGGCAAGTGATACACGGCAGCAATTAGGAGCCACCCCACGTACCTGCAAAATACTTATACTTATTTTATTCGCACAAAAAAAAATATACATATATACACTAATAAAGACATCCATTAGCTCTGTCGATTAGTAACCCTAATACTTCATTTCGCTAGTGCAACGATTCTAAGAGCAGTAAGACAGTGCCAGGTATTTCGGGAATTTCTTCCCTCAGACGAAAGTAACTATCTACGCATTATCTTCCCAAACTTTTGAATATTCGAAATTATCAACTGAAGTCCTAAAAAAAACCAATCCTGGGCACCCCGGTGCGTAACGCTTCGTCTAGAGTAGTAGTTTCAATTGGTGTAAATACAAAAATGCACAGTTGATCATCATTCCAGAATTTGCATGTCGCTAATAATAAACATTGTTCATGCCAAATCAAGAATAGGTGATTGGTTTCGAAGCTTAACCCACCAGCGACTAAAATTTGAGTAGCTGGGCTGAATGGTGCTCCCCAAGAAGGGCGAAGAGAAAAAGTAGAAGAAGCCCAGTAAGAATCCATAAATAGACCACCATTTGATGTTGGTGTCTAGCTTGTGCAAAACAATGTGGAGATTGTCCGAGAAGATGAAGAAAAGCGCCACGGCTACCACCGCAATGAGCGCATGCTGTGAATGCTCGTGAGGGTAGGGGTATTCATGTTGGAGCATTGTCCGTACTCTACGCACCGTTCTCTTCTTCACTTTCTTCATCGTCTTCCCCATGCTGTCCTCTTTCATTAACCACTTACCCATTCAATCGGTATAATACATACTCGTCAAGCACTCAGGAACTCTGTACTCAGAAATGTGATCATTCACCACAACTTACACTATGGACTGGACTTCTGCACCCCCAAAATCACCCAGAAATCTACACACAAAAGCTTCATTAGCCTTCAAGGACCTTCAGCCCTGTGCACACCCGACTTCCGTGACCCACTTTCCTTCAAATGACCCTCCTCCCAGAATTCAAAACACTCTACTCCTCACCCTCCCTAGGCAAAGACATCAGACCAAAAAAAAAAACAATCCCAGTCTCCACCATGAGTCCTCTGCAATCAACCACAGTTCTTGCTCCATAAGCAAACCACTTTAACCCCACTCCTCCAACTAAATCATTGCATGTACGCTCCACCGCGAGCACAAAACACCCCGTCAACTTCGCAATTCCAGTTGCCCCTAAGTCGCTTCTCCCAATATCCACCCAGAAACCTGCAATAGTGCTATACCCTCCTGCCTGATCACAAGCCCCTCAATGAGCGCAATACCGTAGCCTCCAAGAGAGCTAATGGCACCGGGTCGCGTGAGGCACCAGCAAATCACCGCCTCTGCGATCCTGGGAAATCCAGCCACAAGTTCAGGCTGCTGCTCCTCGTCATCAACCGCTACTTAGCCATAGAAAAAGAACTCGTGGACGACTCGCGATGAGCTTTGAAGCGACACTCCCAAAAGTTTGAATGCGCTCCCACGCAGTCACTCAGAGAAGGCGACACCTATACTGCGAAATTGAAACCATCGCTAGGGATAATGGTATTGCTTGCATTGCCGAGGAACTTTCATTGCACTTTCAAACACGTCACGTCCATCGCCAGGAATCCCTGGTTTAGGGTGTGGGCAGACGCCCACCGAATGCCCAAGCGACGCGTAGTTAACGGACTTGGTGTGCTCGGCGAGTCTCACCAGGTAGCGGGGCTGACGCGAATTCCCCCTTTCCCCTCCCCACCCCCCTTCTTCCCACACTCGCAACAAGAACAACATTTACAAAGCATCGCAATAGCATCGAAACTTCTTTGTTCCTCCCCACCCCCCCTTCCCGAGGTCATTCAATCTGGGAATCAACCACGTCCGGACAAGTGGCGCGGTCAAGGGTGATCGGCGGTTTCAAGCCCCCAGGTTGTGCTGACGTGTCCTCACGCTTCACCTCTTCTTTGGGAGGATTGAAGCGCCAGAAAACTTGTGAACCACGTGATATGGCCGCTTAACAAAACACGATGAATGTATATTATTATTTTTATTTATGGGTTCTTGTTATTTTCATCCTAAGTAGTTTAGAACTATGAGAACATTTATGATACTGGTCAAAGTTTAAATTTTGTTGCGTAGGTAGAGTGCATGCTTTACTGTAATTAGAAACCGAAATCAAATCCAGGATAAGAAGAATAGGAAAAAGACAAGAATAGCAGTTAAGATATATATATATATATGTATACATATCGATTTGTGCCCAAGCATAAAGAAACAGTTCGATGACGTGGAATCATACGTGGCGCCATTGGATCCCGAAAGGGCGACACGTCAAACGGCGGGAAGGAAGACCGGAAAGGCGCCAGCTTGAGAGGGGAAGAGGTGCATATGGACCTCCTCCCTTCTTTCTTATTCAAGCTGTCTTCCATGCCCTTTGTTTCCTGCGCTTGCTTGCCCTACTTTGCCTGTATAGTGCCCTCCCGCATTGTGCACAGCCATTCTATTCCTGCTCTGCTCTGCCGTAGAGCATATACAGGCCTTCTGTGTATCCCTATTCAAACTTAGCGTCTCGGGGCTTCGATTCGTGTGAGCAAGGATGCAGATCTTTGTGAAGACTTTGACGGGGAAGACCATCACCCTTGAGGTCGAGAGCTCCGACACTATCGACAACGTCAAAGCCAAGATTCAAGACAAGGAGGGCATACCGCCGGACCAGCAAAGGCTCATCTTTGCAGGGAAGCAGTTGGAAGATGGTCGCACTTTGGCCGATTACAACATCCAGAAGGAGTCCACCTTGCACTTGGTGCTGCGTCTCCGTGGAGGGATGCAAATCTTTGTGAAGACTTTGACAGGGAAGACAATCACCTTGGAGGTGGAGAGCTCTGATACGATTGATAACGTGAAGACGAAGATCCAGGATAAGGAAGGAATACCTCCCGATCAGCAGCGGCTCATATTCGCGGGCAAGCAACTCGAGGACGGACGCACTCTTGCGGATTATAACATACAGAAGGAATCCACTTTGCACTTAGTGTTGCGACTGAGAGGTGGCATGCAAATCTTTGTGAAGACGTTGACGGGGAAGACTATCACCTTGGAGGTGGAGAGCTCTGACACGATTGACAACGTTAAGACGAAGATTCAAGACAAGGAAGGCATTCCTCCCGATCAGCAAAGGCTTATTTTCGCCGGCAAACAATTGGAGGATGGTCGCACCTTGGCAGACTACAACATCCAAAAAGAATCAACCTTGCATTTAGTCCTACGATTGCGAGGTGGCATGCAAATCTTTGTTAAAACCTTGACCGGTAAAACAATCACGCTTGAGGTCGAAAGCTCTGACACAATTGACAACGTGAAGACGAAAATCCAAGACAAGGAAGGGATTCCGCCCGATCAGCAGCGTTTGATCTTTGCTGGTAAGCAATTAGAAGATGGCCGCACCCTTGCTGATTACAATATCCAAAAGGAATCGACCTTGCACCTGGTCTTGCGTTTGCGCGGAGGAATGGAAATCATTGAAGATACTTTGGCCAGTAAAATCATAACCTAGAAGGTCGAAAGCTCCGACCCCATCGACGACTTCAAAACAAAAAACTCAAGTCATGGAGGATATTCCAACCGACCATAAGCATCTGAACTTGGGGGGCAAGCAAATCGCAGGTGGTCAAGCCCTTCCAGATCATACAACATTCTGAGTGTACCTGCATTGAATTTGGCGCGCCGGTTGAGAGGTGGTTCTCAGACACTTGCACCGCGACACTGCAAATAAGATATACCTGAAGCATATCGCACAAAAGAGGTTGCTCCGTTTTCTATATTTATAGGAAGGGCAGATATTCCGGGGCAAGTCGGCTTCCGCAAAAAGTGAGCATAACGAATCCTGTTCACCGATGTGTTTCAAAAAGTAGCTTATGGAAGGTGTCACTCACAACTATCATTAGTGGAATTAAACAGATCATTATTGATTGATTCTACATCACATGTCTTGTTCACTAGTCTCCCTTTCAAAAAAAACAACAACAAAAAAAAAAAAAAAAAAAAAAAAATGAATGCTACGCACGCTGGGACTAATTAATAAAAGTTACACGTAGTTGCGGTAGAGAGAAGACACACTTCGGCCTTGCAAGTGCAGAGCAGCTTCTGTAGCACACAAACTCAACTGATACTCATTATTGTCATTGGCTGTGCATTTGAAAACCTTAAATCCCTCTTCGTTGTCAGATGCAAACATACACCCAAATAGTGAAGACAGAGAGAGCGAGAGAGAGGACTTGTCGGGACGTATCCTCATGTGAACATATTGTTTCATCCCAACAACCATGTGAAATTGGGTGCTTGAATATCTATGAGAACACCCAAACATTCCTTATGATACATCATGACTGGAAATCAAAATGCGGTTGACAGGAAAAGACATGCAGAAAATTAGTATTGCCTGTACATCCGATGGTACTGAGAACGGCAGTTTTTGCATCCACACTGCATGCTACATTGATAAGAATTCCTTCATCATTTGTCAAAAAGATGGAAAATGCGTCAGCATCTTGGCAAGAGAATCGCTCAATCGAAGAGAACAAATGTGACTCAACTCACCTATGAGGATGATAACTCCTAGAGATGGACAAGTGGAGTTTAAGAACTTTGAATGACCTGCTGCAACGAATTCTTAGGCAAGCTTCAATGCAGATAGCCAAAGCTCGCTGAACTCATGCAGCAGGGGACGTTCGTGGTCAGATGACTCTTACTCACTATCCATGTGCACTTGTTTATAACTACAAACTCGTTAAAAGTACAAAATATGCTCTACATTGTAATCTTCGTGCCATAATCTGGGCATGCAATTGATGATCACGTCATGCTTCTATTTCACGTGGCGAGTCGCAAAACCCATTCAAGTGACCCGCCGGTATATGTAGTTCTTGTGAGAGAAGAGTAGAGCATTGATTAAATGCTGGCAGAAAAACTCAGATTGTCATTGAGTTGCGCGGTTCACACGTTCCGTCCAGAGACATTTCGCCGAGCAAAGCTCTTGATGCTTTGAAGGTCGTCGGCAACCATCCTCATGGTAGGACGATCCTTCCTCTTCTCTGCTAAACAATCCATAGCTACCTCGGCCACGCACTGTATTATCGGCAATGACTTCTCATACTCATCCCTCGGCTCCTTAAGCTGAGGATCTATGATCATGTCTATGTTTCCTTCCTTGATGATAGGTATAGCATATGCTGCCAAGCTGTGTTCGTCTCCTCTATGGTAGTCCAGGGGTTTCTGGGACGTGATAAGCTCCATTAAGACCACACCGAAGCTGTAGACGTCGCTTTTGTCCGTTAGGTGATAGCTGTGGAAGTACTCGGGGTCGAGATAACCTGGGGTGCCCTGAACGGCTGTGGAGACATGCGTTTTCTCAGGGCTCGTCAAACGAGATATGCCAAAGTCTGCAACCTTGACAGAAAAGGTGTTGCTTAGCAATATGTTAGCTGACTTCACATCACGGTGATAAATAGGAGGCTGTGCAGCAAAGTGGAGATAGGCAAGTGCGTCAGCAGTCTCAGATGCAATTTGCAAACGCTTGGCCCAGTTGAGGTTCACTCCAAACCTCAGTCTATGCAAGTGCTCGAATAGATTTCCGTTTGGGATGTACTCATACACAAGAATCGGGACCTCCGTCTCAACACAGCACCCGAATAGTTTCACCAGATTAGGGTGACTGGTCTGCGACAAAATAGAAATCTCATTCATGAGCTGTTTCTTGCCGCTTTTACTGGCAGAGTTGGACACTTTGATGGCAACATGAACCATGCCGTTTCTCAATGTGCCCTTATACACCGTGCCAAAGCCGCCGAGGCCAAGAACAAGGTGCTCTCCAAAATTTTCAGTTGCTTTTTCAAGCTCTTTCAAGGAGAAGACAGTAACTGCTGCATTCCCATGAGTGATATTAGATATAACTTCCTGGAGATCCGTATTGGACACCCGCTTCCTAAGAGTTGTGTTCTGCACTATTCTTCGATTTCGCATGCAGTAGCATACAAGGATTCCTCCAATTACAATTAGCAAAACACAGATGACGGCTGCAAAAACACCGAACAATTGTTAGAGATGGACTAGCCTGCATTCAACTGGTCCAAATTGGTGAGAAGGGACTCTCAAAAGGTTCTGTGCTCGAACCTGCTATTGTTGTAGTGTTGTTACTGCTACTTTTGGTCGATGCCTCATCAGGACCCGGGCCAGGACTCAAATCTGCAAGTTGTCTTCGAGCCCTGGAGCTGTGAACAACCACTGCAAAACTTTGACCTAATTGGCAATGTGAAACTCCGCTGGCCGTTTTTCTTCCACATCCTAAATAATGTACGACTGATTCTGTCAAAGTAACCTGTTTGGAGGAAACCGCGAGTTAACAGTGAAAAGCATGACCTGTTTTGATGATGCCTTCAATACACGGACGGAGTTCAAACACAATTTTGCACTACTCAGACGTGACTAGATACGGAATTTAAATCTAACAAATAGGGTATTTCAGATTGTGGAAGACTACGTCGGACAATGGAGAGAGACCGTTATTGAGACAGTTCAGAGAAGGCGGAGGCGGAGTTCTCTCACCTTGACAGGGCTGGTGGAATTAAGATCAAACAAAAACACGCCGTTCGTAAAATCGCACCCATCGAGGGCTACCTGCGACTGAAATCGGAACAAACTGCAAGCCCCAGGAGTGAAATGGAATTCTGCATCAAAACAGTACATGAGGATGCAGCAAAATACTGACTTCCTGTTATCCCAAGTTTCGTTGTTTCTGGAACCAGCCAGGAAAATGTGTGCTTTTACATACAAACACACAAAACCAAAAATAGATAAAACCGGGGGTCTTAGAGGTATACAAAGATCAGTTTCGTACCAAGTGAGTCTTGAACGAACAGAACTTGAGAAGCAGCCCAATCGGCATAATCACGAACAAGTCCTGTTGCGGAGTCAATACTTGTCCAGCCTTGTTCCCCTCCTACCCTCACCGACTTTGCCTGCGCCTGGCTGCTTGAAAATTGCAAGCTAAGCACAATAATTAACTGGTTCAACGTAACTCGTACACAACGAGCGGCTGTAAATTTCATGGCACCCATGGCGGAGCTATTTCGTCTCTGCGCACGATTCCCCCAAGGGCGCGGTAAGTTTGCTAGTTCGACATTTTAAACCTGCCGAATCTTGCGGACATATGCCGGGAGAGAGGCATGAATCCCAAATTGTTTCAAAAAAGAAACACCGTGAGAGGATCAAATGATATTTGAATGCGACTGTTCACAGCTGACTGTTGAGCGCAACACTTCTGAAGACTACCTTTTGTGAGGAATACTGCAGATGAGGCTTTCCAAAAGGGCGATTAGGGTGCATTGGCATGACCAGCGGAATCACAACCCGAAAGAGCCAAACAACATTCACATCCCTGACAATTTTCCACTAGATTCGATCAGATCTCGTCTCACCTCCTCGCATGTAATCAGAGCTCGCACAAGGAGATGGCGAGGAGCTCCACCGACCCAACCCAGTCTCGTTGCAGCGGCGCAAGAACCTCTTCACATCCATCAACCCATGGCACCTATCCTAGAAGCAGACAACGATAGTCGACATTCTAGCTTCAAGCTAGTGCACGCCACGGGCGATAAACCTCCCATTGTATCCTCAAGATCAAACCACCATCAACTGCACACTACTCTATTCGTGAAACCAAGCTAATGCCGAACACTCGAGAAGGGTAATGGCTCTAGAATCTAGCAGGCTAACACTGTGTGCAGGAGAATCTTTGCGTCGCAGTCACACACGCAGTCGAAGTTTACGAAACCAAGCGATCCATCATGCGATTAGATCATCAACAGTGCTCGGAGAGCTTGAGATCAGTTCTCTCGCGCGCACCGGTGTAAACCCGGAGCCTTGAAACCCAAATGCACCTGGATGCAAAGACGCGGGACAGACACGACAGCAGGGATCTAGGGACCTGCAGCGTCACAAGTGCCAAATATGACATCTCCGCGCCTGGAAAGCAGGTCAAATTGGCGCTGGGCACGAAACCAATTATGCCAACTTTCTCTCCCAGCAATTCTTGTAACCTGTCCTGCTGCACTGTGTGGTTATAGCATCCTGGTTACCTTATTTTAGACTCGCGCGTGCATCGGCGTTTCTCGCGAGTGGACGCATGCGCCGCTCAAACCCCAAATTCATGTCTTGCTGCAGCTGGACACGTCCTGCTCCGGAATGAAGAGATGGGTTTCAGAATCCAAGCTCCACGATCATCCCTCCCTCCCCTTCTTCGCATCCATTTGTTGCATCTTGCTTCCATGCCTCATCTCTCGATCCAGATATAAAGAACTGCAACAATTGCAGCAAGTTGCGGCGAGCAGCCACAAGCTCTGGGAGGAATCGACCACAAGACTAATGTGCGGACATCCATCCTCTGCGATACCTAGTAGATGACGTTCATCTACACATCCAGTTCTTATATAAAGAACTGCAACCATTTTGATTTATTATATACTTTATAAATCGCAACCAGAATAGGGAGTGTTAAAATCATATTGCTAAAATTTGGTGGTACAAATGTATTGGCCAAAAACGAACAGTGATGGAATTTTTTTTAAATGATTCTACTTTGATGAGTGGATGAAAGTGTGTGTTCATATCATTACAATTCCATATATATATATATATATATATATAAGTTCATGAAAGTATCCGCATTTTCAGATAAATACAAAATAAAATAAAATTGGGTCTTGTTGTTAATGTACAGATTAAGAAATCAAGAGCATGTAAATATATGTGTACATACATGTATGCATCATTATTGAGTGGCTCACAAATAATTATTAAATTTATCAACAAGAACACTGTAAACTTTTATTTGTTTTAAAATTTTAAAGAAATATTTATACCTAGATTTGAAATTTAAAATAATTTTTTCTGGTTTCAAAATTGCTTAGACAATGCTTGTTTCCTGACATGTTTCTTATTATGTTTCAATAATTCTACTAAATTATTTACTGTATACAATATGGTTTAAATGTTTTAAAGGTATACGTTAATTGATTACATATTGATACATAAATTACTGTTGTACTTCTTCCGACATTTCAATATATATATATATATACGCACATACATCTACATATAATTTTGTTACTTAAATTATTTTTTTCTTTTTATAAACTTTTGGTTATGTGTTCATATATTTTTTCAGTGCATATATTTGATATTTAGTGTTTGATATGTATTAAAAGTAGGCTCTTTTTTCATTATTTCGGTATTTTTGTATTTTTTCTTTTTGTACTATATCAGATGTATATATATAAATATAAACATATTATATTATAAAATGTATATTATTACAAATTAATTATGTGTCTTGTGTCATTGACAAATGTAATTTTATTTTTTCTTTCAAAAAATATTTTAATCAAAATATTTTTGATGGTCGACCATGATAAAGGTTAATAAAAGTTAAATATATATTTTTGAAATTTAATAAAACATGTTTATATTAATTTTGATAAAATATAAGACTATTGTGAATATATAGAAACTTCTATTGTAATACAAACTTTAAATCCAAGACAAAAAATAAATAAATTACATGTATCATAAAGATTTGATACTTTATGAGGCTTAATATGTAAATAAAATAAAAAAGAGTTTATATATATATATATATATATATATATATATATATATATATATACATACATATCTTTTAAAATAGATTAAATAAATCAATTTTAATTTTCAAATAAATATGTCATAGATATAATCAAATTTTTAATTTCTTTGATGAATTTATTTCTAAAACAAATCTATATGTTGGTATTTATTTAAGTATCATGTGTTTTTATTTTGTAAAAAACTTTAATATAATTTTAATGATTAGTTTTATTTATTAAATATAAAAATTCAAAATGAATGTAATTTTGATAATTTTGTTTAACTAATTTAATAATATGTTAGATGTCTATACTTGTAAATGTTTTAGAAAAATTATTTTTTTTATTTGTAATTTTTGTATTTTTTTCTTCTTCTACACATCAATATTATAAACCAATATTTAAATTTAAATGTTATTATTGAAATAAAATACCTATTTTTTTTTCTAATTTTCTAATTTTTAATTATTCAATAATAGATAATAATATTTTTTATACAAATTTATCACTAGTTTTTATAATTTTTTTATGTCAATCTCTTCAAAATTTATCAATATCTATATGTTATTGAAAAAAACCACTTATCAAAAAATTATTTGTACTTATGAAAGAAAAACTTCACGAGGTTAGCATTATCTAAAATAAGCTTTCAAGAGCTATGAAAGAAAAAATAATAAGATATTTTATTTTATTTTATTTTATTTTATTTTTTCTTAGATATTTTAAATAATGATGTTTTATGGTTTGAAGTAGGTATTTGTTAAAGAGTTGATATTCAAAAATAAAGAAAAAAAGCTATGTTAGAAACTTCAAAAAATATCTATTAAAATTTAAGTAATTTTTTTTATAGCTTTCAGAAGTAATAATATGACATGTTCAAAATTATACTAACAATAATAAATAAATTGGTGTATTTATGACATATTCTTACCTTTTATTTTTTTACATGGTAAGCACTTTAAAATTATATATATATATATATATATATATATATATATATATTTTGTAGGACTTTTATACAATGATTTTTTAAATAGATTTGAAGTATAAAGACTTTCTAAAAGGTTCTAAATATTAAAAAATTAGCAAATATACATAAGAATATTATTAAATAAGATAATTATTTATTTTCAATAGTTATTATCTAATAATAGATAATATGTGTTAATATAAATATAATTTATTTTTCAAAGATTACATCATCAAATAAATTCATATATATATATATATATATATATATATATATCAAGTAAAAAACTTCTTTATTATTGGATGTTCTTAGATTAGCCTTTTAAATTTCTATAGCAATAATACTAATTTATTCTATAAACTTTAATTGCAACCTAATATAATTTCTTTTATTCATTATTAAATTTTGACAACTAAAAACTTAACATGATAATAGCTTCTAGACAATAACAAACTTAACTTTATTTTTTACTAGCAAAAATTTGTGCCATTGGATACTATACATCCATCCATTTTCTCAATCATCAATGCTCCCTTCTCTCTATGTTCTCTAGTTTCTATATTTTTGCATTTCTATGTTCCATGTATTCCTTACATTTTCCAAGTTGTATGAGTTCTCTTCTTCTCAGCCAATCAAAAGACATATTTGTCTTTTTGTGTTATATCTAAATTTTCTTATGTAATAATTACATACTCTATTTAATGATAACACTTTGAAAATAGCCAAATAGTTTTCAACCCAATATATTTATAATCATTCTTGGCTTATTATTTTAGTATATTATTATAATAGAATCATAAAATCTTTATATAAATTTTCTTTAAATCTTTTTATTTTTAAAAATTATCTAAAATATTACAAATTTGTATTCTAAAATTTATGAAAATGTCATCAATTTTTATATATATATATATATATATATATATATATATATTTTCAATTACTATTGTAAAAATATCAAATTTTATTTAAGATTCTTTCACTTATAGTTTAAAATTTTGTCATTTTTTCTATTTAAATCTTTGCTTTCATCTTACAAATTTTATTGCTAATGTTGTTTATACCTCACCAACCTTTATGATTTAATTGCAATGTGAAGTAGAAGATACTATCACAATACAACTATCTTAAGGCCACCAACTACCTTTCTATTGCAATCACAAACATGGGATTTACTAGTAATGATGAGAAAATTCAAAATGTAGGGCAAAACAATGTTAATAGAATGTCTAACTCCTATTAGACATAAAGTAGAATGGGCACTTGACATTGCTTTGCTGGTTGAGAAGTTGTAGCTGCCATTTATTGGTAGTGATATCATTTAGCTGCTGTAGCCTATCAAGCTGTCATATTGCCTAACAAGATGAGTGTCCATATGTTAATTGGACATTGTTGACGAGGCTAGTAATTTTTATTTTCACACTAGAATGTCTATGTAGTTAGACCATAGACTTAAACTATATAAAGAGTAGAAGTAGAGGTTTATATTAAGCATTTATCATCTTAAATCCTTGATAGTAAGGTAGAAAATTCTTTTATATTTACTTCATAAAACTTCTATCTTAGCAATATATTTTTATTTATTTATTTATTTTTTAGTTTATATGGTATGAGAGCCTTACTATTCTAGATTTATCCTTTGATAGGTTTGAGTGAATCAATTGAGGTCATTTTGCAGGACTTGATCTTTCGATTAACTTTGAAAAGGTTTTTTTTTGCATTAGCTGAAGAGGAGTTGAACCTTTAGTGAGCCTAAAACTCAAGCCACTAATGTTTTAGGTACCTCATAATTGAAGCAACAAGGCATTAATTTTGAAAGAAAAAGAACATTTTCAAATTTCAGTATTACAAGTAATAAGTAGTGGAGCTTACAATTATTGATTTGATTAGACCAATAATGGGACCCATTGGTAGCAGAAAGATCTAGCACTGGAAGTGGAGCTAGTATGGTTGAAAGAACTCCAATAAGACCAGAGAGCTCCAAATTTGATTTTTTTTTTCAAGTTTTTGGACATAATTTTACGTAAAAAGCTCTAGAAATCACAATTTTTGAAATTTTGAATTGATTTTTTTAAAAATACTAGTGATATAATTTCACATATTATAAAATTATTTTAATTTTTTTTAGGAATTCTTTAATATTTTTTATTAATATTCAAAAAATCTATAAGTAAATATGAAATCTTATCTAGATTTCATTTCTATTCACATTCTATTTCTTCCTCCATTTTTCTAATTTCTTCTATTTAGGATGTATTTCTTGTAAGATGGTAATGAAATACAATATTATAAAGAAATTTGATAAAGACAATTGACACTTTTGGAAGAAAAAAAATCTGATTTGTTCTTATTGACAAGGATTTATAGAAAGTTGTCTGTTGAAAATACAAGAAGCCTAATAGAACACCCATAAATCTAGAAGAATGAAAAAAATGGCAAAATATAAATCAGAGGGTATTAATTGTAATTTGCCTATATCTTACAAGTATAGAATTTTTGACCATGAGTAAGGCAAAAAGTGCACAGGCAACATGACAAGGTCTAGAAGCAACATATGAAGTAAAAAATACTTTGAACCTTTTATACTTGATTTGCAGGTTTTGGATCATAAAAATGTAGTGAAGATGACAACATTGAATGCATATAGGTAAGCTATAAGAGATGACTAAACAACTTTTTCCTATTGATAAAAAGGTTTTTGATACACACTTTATAATGGCATTACTAGAGAATCTCTCGATATCATATGGAACATTGGTAGTGATATTAGGAATAAGACCTCCAATAGAACTAACATTACAAATGATCATAGCTCAACTATTATAACAAGAGTTTCATGACAAGAATGTGAGGTCAACCTTCAAGGTGACATTGGTTGTAGAAAGAAAATCCAAGTTTCATACTCATGTAGGATCTTCACATGATTAGAAGAAGGATATCAAATGTAGATATTGTGGTAAGAAAGGTCATCATGAGAGAGAGAGAGAGAGTCAGATCAAAGAGAAGAACAAGAAGTCAAAAAAGTTAAAGAAGACTTTTAAAAAAGAGGAAGCTAATATAATAGACAAAAAAGATGGAAAGGATGATGAACATGTCGTTGTAGCTACATTATATATCACTATAAGTGACAAAGAATGATACATTGATTTTGGTGCTTCTTAGCTTATAACATGAAATTGAAGTTGATTTTTAAGTTATAAAAATCTACTATAAGGTCTTAAAGTCTATTTTGATAATGATATTGGACTTGCCATCAAAAAGAAGGATAAATTTTCTTTTTAATTTCCAAACAATGTTTGCAAGGATGTACATGATATCTTGCATATTAAAGGATTGACCAAGAATTTGCTTTTTGTTAGCAAAATGATAGATTAAAGTTATAAAGTCAATTTTAAAGCTAATACATGTCTTATGAAACGAGATAATATAACCATCAAAGGTATTAGACATGGTAGCTTGTACAAGCTATTGGGATCTTTAGATGAAGATAAAAGGATTTTTTTTTATTACTGAGACAAAACAAAATTTAAACAAGTCTAATCTTTGGCATAAAAAATATGATCATCTTAGCATTTTGGACTTAAAAAAACTATAAGTAGGTGATATGGTCACTCACTTGGATACATATAAGGATACAAAGTTAGAATTTTGCAAAGGATGCATTTATAAAAAATCAACATTGTGATGCTTTTTCAACAAAAGATGATACTTGTGTAACAAAATTCTTAGAATTGATACATTCTGATGTAAATGGTCCTATAAAGACAACATTTTATGGAGGAATAAAATACTTTTTTACTTTTATAAATAATTTTTTAAGAAATTTTTTTGTATATTTCATGAAACAAAAGTGTAAAGTCTTCAATAACTTTAGGAATTTTAAGGCTTTACTTGAGAAAAAAATAAGCTTGGAGATTCAAAAATTATATAGTAAAAATGGTGGAGAATACACATCTAAGGCCTTTAAATAATTTTGTGAGCAACATGGCATTGTAAGATAATTTTCAACACCTTATATACCTCAACAAAATGGAGTTGCAAAACTCAAGAATCAGACATTATTTGAGAGTGCAAGGTGCATGTTATATCATAAACAACTTTTGAATGCATAGTGGACAAAAGCCATTAATATTACAACATATATCCTTAATCAAGCTCCTATTACAACTATGAAAAAAAAAAACATCAGAAGAAGTTTGATCAAATATAAAAACTTCAGTACAACACCTTTGTGTCTTAAGATGTAATGCCTATGCACATGTTTCAGATGAAAAATGCACAAAACTTAACTTCAAAAGAAGTACATATTTTTGAGCTATGTTGAGGGTATTAAGTACTATCGTTTGTATGATGTTAAAAATGGCTCCATAATTAAGAGTTGTGATGTTAAATTTCTTGAATTTGAAGACAATAGGCAAAAAGAAGGAACTTTGGAGGTTTTTATTGATAAATCTCAAGAAATAAGGATTAAAATTGAATCTATGGAATGTGCATTAGATTCAAAAAATAAAACTAAGGATACAATAGGAGATTTGGACACAGGCAAAGGTCACCAACAACCAACTATTGAATCTTTATATCCTATTTGAGATATTCAAATATAAGCTTGAGCACTTAGACAACAACATGTAGTTTTAAATCCACCTCAAATTCCACCTCCACTTCAATCTTTACTTGTAATGATGCATGTAAGAGCTTAACTTTTGATATAATAACAAGTAACTAATGAATCAACATTGACTTGGATTCTTTCTAAGTCATTCATATCTTTAGCATATATTGCACATGTTTTTTTATACAAGCATTGAAGAATCAGCTACTATCACTGAAGTTATAAGAAGACATAATATTTGGAAGCATAAAGAAACAATGGATTCAAAGTATTAGTATTTCATTAACAAGAAGACTTGAATTTTAACACTATTACTAGCAAATAGAAAATCAATTGGTTGTAAATGAATTTTCAAGATCAAATATAATATAAATAATTTAATAGAGTATTATAAGACAAGACTTATTGCAAAATATTATATGCAAAAAAAAATAATAAGACTTTTGCTTCAATGGAAAAAATGACCTCAATTTGCACACTTCTTGTACTAGCATTAGTTGAAGATTTATAAGTTCATCAAATGGATGTCAAGACAACATTCTTGAATAAAGATCTTGAAGAAGAGATATATATGGACCAACCAAAATGCTATATATTAGAAGGTGTCATGGACAAACATATTTATCTTGATAATTATCTAGATAATAAGAATAGGTAGAAGTAAATCAAAGTAGATAAATATGATAATATCTTATAGAAAGCTTCTTAGAAGCTTTATAGATGCAATTTTGTATTTATACATGTCTATAGGTGATTGGTAGGTTGAAAACTTGGCCAACAAGGAAGCCACGTGTCAACATATTGACCACTTGTAGTACAAGTTGGACATATGGTGCACACTTAGGAAACTTGCCTTGCAAATTAGACATGTGTCTTGCAAGTTGGACATGTATTAGAGGTCCTATAGCATGTCTCCACATAATTCTTAGTTAAATAGTATATATAGAGGCAAGAGTGAGGCCTTCCTCACTCTTGTCAACTCCTTTCTTGCTTTTAGTCTAGTTTCAAGAGTCTTATGTTTTTTAGTCTTTGACAATAGCCATTCTAATTCTTCTTTGAATATACATACTTTCTTCTATTTTGCCACTTTTCTTTTGACATAGATTCTACAAGTTTAAATATTTTCTTCTAGTTTGTGTCCTTGATAAATTGACAAGAATACACATACAATATCAGAGCTTTGTCTTTTCTTGATTAAGAGTGGATTATTCCTTTTTTTTGATAAGACATAAGCGTATTAGAACTTAGAGATTACCTTCTTCTAAATTGATATTTTTTTTAGATTTTTTTTAGATTTTTTTTTCTTGATTCTTGAGTATTTTATTCTATGAAAATAGAAAACTTTCTTTTTATTGTGTTAGCATAGTAGAGCTTACTGAAATGAAGAATGCAATGGCTCAAATGCAAGAAAAAATGAGAGAATTAATGCTTAAAATGTATCAATTCAGTCTACCACCACAAGGAACAACAAGATTAATAAGCAATGAAGATATAGAGATGATTGGAGTTGCTTCAACATCTTCACTAAGCTATACTACTGTTCCTATAATAGAACATTGTTTAAGTTTCAAGGAATCAAAAATTAGATTACTTGAGAAGTTTGATAGCACAAGATCCAAGTTCTGAAGATTCTTTAATTAGGTACAACTGGTGATTGAACTATAATCTCAAAGTTATCCAGCTCAAGGATTACAAGTCACGTTTATTAGAACACTACTTTCAGGTTCTATTTTATCATGATTTTTATCATTTCTTGAACGATGTGATCCAATATCAGATAATTTAGAAGCATTCTTAGTAGAATTTTGATCTATATATGAAAAACATGATGCAATCCATATTGCAACTAACAAAATTTATATCTTGCGATAAGGCAATCGATCAATGATATTATACACTTCACAATTTTATCAATTAGTGACAAATATCAAGTAGGATGATATAGCATTCATTAATAAATTTTTCTACAGATTACAATATGAAGTAAAGAAATTGATGCTTAATTTACTTGATCCTCAAACATTGAGTCAAACAATTGACTTTGTCATGAAATATGATAATCAACTTTTTGAGTTTTTATTTAAAAATTACATAAGAAAACGTCAATGTTATTATAATTCAATGACAACACCAATGACTTTTCAATTTAAATATTTGAAAGTAAAAGATATGTAAATTGATGCACTATGTTTTAAACCTCTTATCAAATAAGAAAAGACTCATCGTCATCAAGAAGGACTATGTTTATATTATAGAGAAGCTAAGCATATTACTTAATATTATCCAAAGAAATGACACAACTACAAAATGAAGGGTACTGTAGTCAAAGTTGAAAACATTTCAAAAAACAAATTTGTCCAGCTATTCTAGACACCATGTGACTAGAATCATGTACAATTCCTAATAAAGGTCTTATTCTCTCTTGAGAACCTTTTCTTTGTTTTATAATAGATATGCATTTAGGATCTAATAATCACAAAGTTTCTAATTTAATAGATTTAAGAGCCTCAACTTGTTTTTTACATAAAGAATTTGTTAAAAGTCATAATATACAGTTAGTATGGAAAACTAAACCAGTACACGTAGAAGTCGTAGACGATTGTTTATTATCTTCTAGAGATATTACTCATGAAATAATTCCTAAATATATAATAATAAATAGTCATAATAATCGTGTAATTTTTAATATAATTAGATCTCACTCTAATCCAATCATTTTAGATTTATCATGGCTAAAAAAGTATAATCTTATGATAGATTAGATTTCTTGTAAACTTGACTTTTTTTCAAATATCATTAAGAGTTTTTCTAATCTAATAGAAAGCTATGAGTCTAGTGTAGCTAAACTTGTACTTGTAGATGCAAAAGCTTTTTTGCATGCTATAAAAGAAGGATTGTCTTTTGTTATTTACGCCACACCCATTTTAAATGATGGAAAGATTTGAAGTAAATTTCCAAGTCAATATTAAGATTATAAAGATGTTTTTGAGAAAAAGAATACAGATATTCTCCCTGAGCATCAACCATATGATTGCTCAATCAATTAAACGAACGAACTCAACTGCCATTTGGTCCAATCTATAGTTTATCACAAAATGAGTTAGCTGAATTCAAGAAGTACATTGATGAGAACTTGGCCAAAAATTTCATATGCTATTCAAAATCTCCTACATGAGCTCCTATCTTATTTGTGAAGAAAAAAATAGATCAATGTGAATGTGTGTAGATTATCGAGGATTCAATAAGATTACCATCAAGAATAGATATCATTTGTCTTTGATAACTAGACTTCTTGATCAATTAAATCAAGATAAGATCTATATAAAATAAATCTATAAGGAGCATACAATTTGGTCTTCATTAAAGAAAGAGATGAATGGAAGACTCTATTTCAAAAAAAGTATGGACACTTTGAATATAATGTCATGCCTTTTGGACACACAAATACACTTGCTACTTTTCAACATCTTATGAATGATATTTTTGGCGAGTTTTTAGATGATTTTTTTATATGTTATTTAGATGACATTTTAATCTACTCTAAGAATGCAGAAGAACATGAAGTTTGTGTTTGTTGTGTATTATAAAAACTTAGAGATACAAGATTGTATACCAAGATAGAAAAACATATGTTTTAGACTATTCAAGTTGACTTCTTAGGATACATCAATTTAAACAATGGTCTAATGATGGATTCTAAAAACATTTATATAATCATATATTAAAATATTCTAAAAATAGTAAAAAATATAAAATATTTTTTAAGATTTATCAATTACTATCGGATCTTCATGAAGAACTTTTTTCAAGTTGTAATACTACTTACATGCTTAATTTGTAAAAACAAGCTCAAGTGGAGTAAAGAAGCAAAAGTATCATTTGAAGCTTTGAAGAAAGTTTTTACTTCTACACTAATTGTGCATTGGGTGAGCTTTTTGAAAGCATTTTTTATAGTGACAGATGTATCTAACTTTGCCTTAGGTGCAGTCTTGTCACAAATAGATGCAAATGACAAACTTCATCTAGTAGCTTTTCATTCAAGAAAATTTTCAGTAGTCGAGATAAATTATGAAATCCAAGAAATAAGAACTTTTGGCAATCGTGGATTCTTTTTAAGAATGATTTCATTATTTAGAAGATGCTTCAAGTCTACTCACTGTATATACGAATCATAAGAATCTCAAGTATTTTATGTTAGTACATGTTTTGAATCATCTCTAAGCTTGTTGGAGCATGTCTTTGTCAAGATTTGAGTTCAATATCACTTATCGGGAAAGAAAACAACAAGGTTTATTTGATGTCATTTCTAAATGTTCTGGTCTTATACCAAAAGAAGAAGAAGAAGCTTTTGACTAACAAAAGATAATTTTATTGAAGCCAGAACAATTTCATCTCCAAGCAATGAAATCAACAATGATTATCAATTTGACTTTTATCAAGCAGATCTAAGCAAGTATGTCCTTAAACCTTCTTGCTCATGATATTAAAAAAAAATCCTCTAAGTTTCAAAATACTTCCAAGTTTCAGTTTAAAGAAAATCTATTCTATTTTGAAGGATGCTAATATGTTCCAAAAGGAGAAGCACGATTACATGCTCTTAAAGCTCGTCACAACTTTCATATAACATGACATTTTGGATATAATAAGACTTTCGAGCTTATATCTAGAGATTTTTGGTGGCTTCAAATGTAGAAGGTTGTTAAAGAATTTTTGCAAACATGTGATGTTTGTTTAAAATCAAAAACTTCTTGTCATTGACTTATGGACTCCTCCAACCATTACCTATACTAAAACAACTATGGTCTTCTATGTCTATGGATTTTATCACAGATCTTCGAATTTCAAGTTCATATGATTCCATATTCATGATTATAGATTATTTCACCAAGATGTCATATTTTGTACTATGTACAAAATTTATCACAGGTGAAGGAACAACTAAACTCTTCCTTGGCAAAATCTATTGCTATCATGGATTATTAAAGCATATTATATCACACAAAGGAACACAATTTTTATCAAGATTTTAGAGAACTTTTTCAAGATATTGAAGGTGGATATAAAACTATTTTTGGCTTTTCACCCTTAAACTGATGGATAGACACAACGAATAAATCAAGTTTTAGAATAGTATTTGAGGTGTACCATCAACTATCAATAAGATGATTAAACAACTCTTTTGCCATTGGTAGAGTTTACTTACAATAATTTGGTACATTCTTCTACTCATTAAACACCTTTCATTGCCAATTACAATTATTATCCATGATTTGATATTTTTGACTTTTTAAAAGTTGATAATCTTGGAGTAAAAGATGTGGCAAATCGTTTCTCAAAGCTACATTCAACAATGAAGGCATAATTAAAAGAAGCTCAAGAACATCAAAAAAATAATGCAGATGTCTATTGCAAGGAACAACCTATAATTCTATGTGGAGGATAAGATATGGTTACTTCATTGTAATATTAAAACTATTTGTCCTTGTAACAAGTTGCATTATCATAAGCTTGGACCATTTTTAATTTGTAGACAAATTAATCTAGTTTCTTATTGTTTACACCTATTGGAGTCTATGAAAATCCATCTTGTATTCTATGTATCTTTATTTAAGCCATACAAGACAATGAATATACAAAGAAGGAGACATATGCCACCACTTCCTATAAAAGTAGAAAATAATGAAGAATTTCAGGTGGAAGAAGTCTTAGATTCAAGGCGGCGCCAAAATAGGTTAGAATATCTGGTACGTTAGTATAGATATGATATTAATGAATGTACATGGGAGCCATCTAAGAATCTAGTAAATGCATCAGCTAAAGTTAAATCTTTTCATCAATGACATCCATCAAAATCAAGATGAAGAGTTAAGAAATTCTTTGCTATAAAGTAAAGCAAGTTCAATGGAGATTTCATTCTATCTTGTATTATTATTTCTTTAGATTTTTTAGAGCTTAGGAGATGGAGAACCAACAACCAACAGATTCAATTCAAGAGCTATCATTTCTTGAGCTACTAAATAAGACATTGCAACTATCATAATCTTCAAGACGGCAAATTTGAGAAAAAGATCCTCAGAAATAACATGTTCTTCGTTGAATAGATGGCAAGATATAATGCATTTGGTACCACAACCTTAGAAGAGATTCTCGTTGTTTAGTGATACTTTTGGAGGTAGGAACCACTCTTGATGGTATTACTAATGTTTTATTTGAAGGAAGTTATAAAAGTCTCAATAATGATTAAATATCAGGGTGGTCTTTTCGCCCTCATATGGGATATTAATGATGGTTGAAGGGACCTACCAACTACCTTTGAATGGAATAAATATCAAAGTAAGTATAATTCAAAGAGCTTCTTCCATATTGTAGCATGTCGCCACATAGTTCTTACTTAAGTGGTACATTTAGAGGTAAGAATGAAGCCTTCTTTACTCTTATGAACTCCTTTCTTGCTTTTAGTTTAGTTTCAAGAGTCATGTTTTTTAGTCTTTGGCGATAGCCATTCTAGTTCTTCTTTGAATATACATACTTTCTTCTATTTTGTCACTATCTTTTTGATATAGATTCCACGAGTTTATGTATCTTCTTTCAGTTTGTATCTTTGATAGATGGTGAAGAATGATTGGTGTGTAAATTGTCTAAAACTCTCTATGGGCTCAAACAATCTCGTAGACCATAGTATAAAAAAATAGATGATTATTTTGCCTCACAAAGTTTGAAAAGAAGCCATACCAATTCTAACATTTATGTGTTGTAGATAATTAATGGATTCTTCATGATCATTGCATTCTATGTAGATGATTTGATGCTTATGTCCAATAACAAAGAATTTCTTTTAGAAATAAAGAAAAACTTAGTTGACAGGTTTTAAATGAAGGATTTGGAAGAAATCCACTATATTTTAAGTGTATAGATTATGAAGAATCAAAAGATTTGTAAAATCTACCTGAATCAGCAAAAATATGTAGAAAATATCCTTAAAAGGTTTAGCATGAAAGATTGTAAAACTTTGGCTATACGTTTGGATTTTAATAATAAATTATCAAAAGATATGATTCCAAAGATTCTTTAGGAAGTTGAAGCAATGAAGGAGATTCCATACCAAAATACAATGGACAATTTAGTTTATACAATGATAGGTATTAAGGTTGATATTTTATATCTAGTATGAGTTATTAATGAATACATGACAAATCCTTATCTACAATATTAAATAGCGGTGAAACGCATTTTGTCATATCTTCAAGGTACAATAAATCATATGCTATGTCACGAACATATGCATGAAAGCCAATAATTACCTATATAAATAGATAGAAGTAAATGGAAATAGGTAAAAGTAAGCTAATTCTATAATATCTTCTATGGAAGCTTTCTAGAAGCTTCATAGATATTGCTTTGACTTTATAGGTATCTTTAATTGAATTTTTGGATTAAAAACGTGGTCAATAAGTTGGTCATGTACCACACATATTATTAACTTAAAGACCAAGCTAACTATGTAGCCCACACATAAAAAAAATTGCCTCGTAAGTCAAGGCAAGTGTCCTACAAAGTCAACACATATTGAAGGTCCTATAGAACATTGCCACGTAGCCCCTAGTTAGATAGTATATGTAGAGATAAGAGTGAAGCCCTCTTCACTCTTGTCAACTCCTTTCTCACTTCTAGTCTAGTTTCAAGAGTCTCAAGTTTTCTTGTCTTTTGGCAATAAGTCATTCTAATTACTTTTAAATATATGTATTTCTTTATTTCTATTTTGTCACTCTTTCTTTGACATAGATTTCATTAGTTTATGCATCATCTTTTAGTTCATATCCTTGATAGATTAACAAGAGTACACTTATGATATCAAAGCTTTCTCTTGTCTTGATTAAGACTGGATTATGTCTTTCTCATGATAAATCATAAGCATATTAGAAGTTGCGGATTACCTTCTTCTAAATTGATATTGTTCTTAGTATTTTCTTTGTCCTCAAGTTCTTTCTTCTACTTATCTTGACTGATATTAGATATTTTTTTGAGTGTTATTATGGCAGAACTTGTTGAAATAAAGAGTGCAATGGCACAAATGCAAGAGCAATTGAGGAAGTTGATACTTGCAATGTATCAACTTAGCTTACTACCACAAGTATCAACAAGAATGGCAGGAAGTGAGGATATAGAGATGATTAGAGCTGCTTCAATATCTTCACCAAATCATGTTTCTCTACCCATGGTAGAACATCCTTTAAATATTAGAGAACCAAGAGTTGCCATGCCCGAGAAGTTTGATGGTACAAGATCCAAATTTTAAGGATTGATCAATCAAGTACAACTTGTGATTGAAATTCAACCTCAAAGCTATCCAACTCTAACTTCATAAGTTAGATTCATTAGTACTCTTATTTCAAGTTCAACACTATCATGGTTTTTATCTTTTTTTGAACAATGAGATTCAATATTGGATAATCTAGAGGCATTTTTGGCAAAATTCCGAGCCATGTATGGAGAGCATGATGCAACTCATGTTGCAACCAACAAGATCCGTATTTTGCGATAAGGCAATCGATTTGTAATGTTATATACTTCACAGTTTTGACAACTTGTAACTGATATCAAGTGAGATGATGCTGTATTTATTAGCCAATTTTTCTATAGATTACAATATGAAGTAAAGAAATTGATGTTCAACTTAAATGAGCCTCAAATATTGAGTCAAATAATTGAGTTTGTTGTGAAATGTGACAATCGACTTTTTGAATTTCAATTTGAGAGTTGTACAAATGGGCCTCAATATTACTACAATTCGATGGCAACACCAATATCTTCTCAACACAAACATTCAAAAGTAGAAGATATATAAATTGATACAGTATGTTTTAAACCTCGTATCGAGCAAGAAAAAAATCATTGTCGTCAAGAAGAATTGTACTTATATTGTAGAGAATCTAAACACATTCTTCACCATTATTCAAAGAAGCAAAAAAATCACAAAATGAAGAGGACATCTCTCAACGAAGACAATGTGTCGAAAAATAAATTTGTCTAGCTACAATAAGCACCATGCAGTTGGAATCTTATACAATTTCTAACGAAGGTCCTATCGTTTTTTCAAAATCCTCTCTTTATTTTAAAATAGATGTACATTTAAGACCTAATAATCATAAAGCCTTCACCTTGATAGATTCAGGAGCCTCAACTTGTTTCTTAGATGTAAAATTTGTTAAAAGTCATAAAATACCATTAGTACAAAAAATCAAACATGTTCATGTAGAAGTCATAGATGGTCATCTGTTGTCTTCTGGAGATATTACTCATAAAACACTTCTTATAGATGTAGTAATAAATGGTCATAGTAGTTGCATAATCTTTAATATAATTAGATCTCCCTCTAATCCAGTCATTTTAGGTTTATCATGGTTAGAAAAATATAATCCTTGCATAGATTGGATTTTTTATACCCTTGACTTTTCTAAAAGCATAATTAAGAGTGAAATTAATCTAGTAGAAAGTCATAAGTCTAGTACAATTAAACCTATGTTTGTAGGTGCAAGAGCTTTCTTGCATGCTGCTAAAAAAGGGTCACCTTGTTTCCCTTATACCACAACTATTTTTAATGATGCAAAGTCTTCAACTGGCATTTCCAGCCAATATCAAAAATTTCAAGATGTATTTGAAAAAAAGAATGCAGATACTCTTCTAGAACATCATCTCTATGATTGCTCAATTGACCTTCAAGAAGGAGCACAACCACCATTTGCATCAATCTATAGTTTATCACAAAATGTATTAGTTGAACTCAAGTAATATATTGAAGAAAATTTTGCCAAGAATATCATATGCCATTCCAAATCACCAACACAAGCTCCAATCTTATTTGTGAAGAAGAAAGATAGGTTATTACAGATGTGTGTTGATTATCGAGGACTCAACAAGATCACCATCAATAATAGGTATTGTCTACCATTGATAGTCAGACTTCACGATCGATTGAATTAAGCTAAGATCTTGTTAGGGACATATTCCTTAGAACTTTCTAGAGAGAAGTTTCTAGAACCTTCTAGAAAACAAGCCTCTGGAACCTTCTAGAAGAGAAGCCTCTGGAACCTTTTAGAGAGAAGTTTCTAGAAGCTTCTAGAAAAGAAGTCTCTGAAACCTTCTAGAAGAGAAGTTTCTAGAAGCTTCTAGAAAGGAATCCCCTGGAACTTTCTAGAAGCTTCCTAGTTAATAGAAGTAGCTCGAGAAGTTTCTAGAACCTTCTAGAAAAGAAGCCTCTGGAACCTTCTAGAAGCTTCCTAGTTAATAGAAGTAGCTCGAGAAGCTTCCTAAGTAGGAGTATATATAGGAATCGAGGCTGAAGAGTTTTTCAGTCTTCACAACACATCTCTTGGAGTTCTAGCTCACCTTTCTGGTGTTGTTCTTGTACTCATCTGTTTAATCTAGTTCTGCCACTTCTTCTTGAACTTCTTGTTACATTTCAAGTTTGTATTTTGTGTCCGTGACAGTTTGTCAAGACTACACTAACTTGAGATATCAGAGCTAGTTCTTTCTTAGTAGAGTATGCATTACCCCTCTACTTGAAGGTATACTAGCATTTTTTAGAGGTTGCAGTTTACCCTCTTCTAAATTGATACTTCTTTTGTTACAATATTGGAGTCTTCTTCTTCTTGGAGAGAGTGGATTACCCCTCTTCTTGAAATTCTTAAGGCATTTTATAGGTTGTGGATTACACTCCTATAAACCAATATTGCCTCTTATAGGGTCATTTTTGTCCTTCTTTTAGAATGGCCGGAGGTCAAGACATTAGTATGATAGAAAGTTTGGAGTCTAAGTTGGATGCTATTATGAATGCCCTCGCTACGTTATCACAAAGAACTGCAGAGATTGAAGGAGTGGTGGCAAGGCTTCATAATGATGGAGTATCTGGGATAGCACAATCTAAACTACACCAGCCTCAAATTTCGGCACTTGGAGAAACAACTTTACCTCAGGTTCGACAAAGAACCACTAGTTCTACAACATAAGGAGCCTTGAGTTAGCCTTCCAGATAAGTTTGATGGAACACGTTCCAAGTTTCGAGGATTCGTTAATCAAATCAGCTTGATAACAGTTCTACAATCCGAACGATATTCAACGGAGGAGTCACGTGTTGGGCTTGTTGGAACCTTACTTACGGGACAAGCTCTATCATAGTTTGCTCCTTTGTTTGAGAAACGATCATCCATATTAAACAACTTCGAAACCTTTTTGGAAGCATTTGCGGAAGCATTTGGTGAACACGATAAGGTTTGATGGGCTACAACAAAGATCCAGTCGCTACGACAGGGGATGCATTCTACATCAGTCTATGCTTCAGATTTCATGCAATTAGTATGCGACATCAATTGGGATGAAGAAGCGTTGATGAGTCAATTCTATTGGGATTTAAGAGATGATGTGAAGGATTTGCTGTTAACTCTTCCTGATCCACGAACGCTCAATGAAGCCATTAGCCAAGCTATGAAGTGCGATAATCGCCTATTCCAATGTCACCAAGACCAATGTTCAAGACAACATACAATTCGTCATGCTCCAACTATGTCGGCAAGCGGTGTGAATTCGCATTCAGAGGTCGAAGACATGTAAATTGATGCGGTACGTATCAAATCTCTTACTATAGAAGAAAAAAAGCGACGTATGGAGGAAAATTTATGCTTGTATTGCGGTGGAGAAGGCCACAAAGTCGGAAACTGTCCCAAAAAGCAAAATCGAGGCATAGTCAAGACTAGGGGAGTATTTGTTCAGGAAAACGAGGATGCCCAGCCACAGTAGGAACCGTGCGGGTGGACAATGAAATATCCCAACAACAATCAGGTTCCTTTCTTTTTGCCCAACCTGCACTTTGTTTTACAATCCCTCTGTTTATCGGCCCTCAAAAACTGAGAACCTTAGCACTACTAGACTCAGGAGCATCTGCTTGTTTTTTAGACGAAGAATTTGCAAAGCGTCATAAGATCCCTTTAGTACAAAAATCAAAACCTGTTCATGTTGAGGTCATAGATGGGCGACCTTTATTGTCTGGTAGCATCACCCATGAATCAAAACCTATAGAAGTAACGTTTAAAGACCATAGTAGTCATATTATTTTTAATATTATTAGAACCCCATCAAATCCTATTATTCTTGGTCTTTCTTGGTTGGAAAAACATAATCCATTGATAGATTGGAGGTTGCGGAAGATGACTTTTCCCACAAAACCACCCAAGAAAAAACCTAGTAAAAAACCTCGAAAAAAGAAATCCTTATTCATTGGAGCAAGAGCGTTTATAAGATCATCTAAGGAAGGCACTCCATTTTTCATTTATGCAGCTCCAACTACCGAGGAGAAGATCTCAACAGCAAGTATACCGGAGCAATATAAGGATTTTGAAGACGTGTTTCAAAAGAAGAACGCCGACATACTACTGGAACACCGACCATATGATTGTGCCATAGACTTGCAAGAAGGAGCACAACCACCTTTTGGCTCAATCTACAATCTATCGCAAATAGAGTTGGCAGAGTTGCGAAAGTACATGGACGAGAATCTAGCCAAGAACTTCATTCGTCATTCAAAATCATCAGCTGGAGCACCCATCTTATTTGTGAAGAAGAAAGATGGATCATTACGGATGTGTGTGGACTATCGAGGCCTCAACAAGGTAACAAAGAAAAATCGTTATCCATTATCCTTGATTTCTAGTCTCTTAGAACAACTTGGACGTGTGAAGATCTTTACAAAAATTGATCTAAGGGGAGCTTATAATCTCGTACGAATCAAGGAAGGAGATGAGTGGAAGACAGCATTCCGTACAAGGTATGGTCATTTCGAATATAATGTCATGCCTTTTGGTCTTACCAATGCTCCAGCGGTTTTCCAACATATGATGAATGACATCTTTCGAGAACACCTCGACGATTTTGTTGTCATCTACTTGGACGATATTCTAATATTCTCTAAAAACGAGGAAGAGCATGAGGAGCATGTTCGTTTGGTCTTGGAGAAACTACGCAAGCGAGGACTATATGTCAAATTAGAAAAGTGTTTATTTCACCAAACGAAGATGGAATTTTTGGAGTTCATTGCGACTACAGAAGGTTTGAAGATGGACCCCAAGAAAGTAGAAACAATCATGTCTTGGGAGGTTCTGAAGACGGTTAGGGACGTACAATGCTTTCTTGGTTTTGCTAACTTCTATCGAATCTTCATCAAGAATTATTCTCAAGTTGCTGCTCCTCTCACTCGATTAACATGCAAAGATAAGTTGGAATGGAGACCTTTGGCGGAGAAGGCGTTTCAAGACTTGAAGACAGCATTTACTACAGCTCCAATTTCGGTACATCCAGACTTTACAAAGGCCTTCTATTTAGAAACTGATGCTTCAGATTTTGCTTTGGGAGCTGTGCTTTCACAAATGAGTGAAGATAAGAAGCTCCATCCAGTTGCATTCTATTCTCGGAAGTTCTCTGCTACTGAAATCAATTATGAGATCCACGATAAGGAACTTCTTGCTATAGTGGATTCTTTCGAAGAATGGCGTCACTTTCTTGAAGGAGCTGCACATCCAGTAATCGTATATACGGATCTCAAGAATTTGGAGTATTTCATGATGGCTCGAGTTTTAAATCGGCGTCAAGCTCGGTGGAATATGTCGCTATCTAGATTCGATTTTGTTATCACTTATCGACCTGGAAGGCAGCAAGGACTATCCGATGCTTTATCAAGGAGATCGTATCTTGCACCAAAGGCCGAAGAAGCAGCGTTTGATCAACAATGTACAACGTTATTGAAGTCAGAGAGATTTCAACTTTGTGCTGCTATTGTATCATTTGATGCTGACTTCCTAAACCAGGTACGTGCTATGACCATTAAAGATTCAGTAGCCATTGATATCAAGCAACGTACCAATGATGACAAGTTCAAGGTGGAGGGAGATCTTTTATACTTTGAAGAGCGATTGTACATTCCAAAAGGACTAGCACGACTCCGAGTTCTTCAATCTTGCCATGATTTTCCAGCTGCGGGACATTTTGGATTCAACAAGACCTTGGAGCTTATTTCTCGAGATTTTTGGTGGCCCCAAATGTGGAAGGATGTGAAAGATTTTTTCCTCTCTTGTGACATCTGTTCAAGATCTAAGAATCCTCGGCATCTCCCTTATGGACTTCTACAGCCATTGCCAATTCCACGTCGACCATGGTCTTCAATTTCTATGGACTTCATCACGGACTTGCCATCATCAAACTCATTTGACAGCATCTTTGTCGTGGTAGATCGGCTTACGAAGATGGCACACTTTATTCCTTGTAAGAAGACATCGTCCAGTGAAGTCACAGCAAGATTCTTTTTCGATAATGTGTATCGATATCATGGACTACCAAATGATATCATATCAGATCGAGGTACCCAGTTCGTGTCAAAGTTTTGGAGATCTCTCTTTGGGATATTGAAGGTGGATATCAAGCTTTCTTCAGCTTTTCATCCTCAAACTGATGGCCAAACGGAACGGGTGAACCAAGTCTTGGAGCAGTACTTACGATGCAGCATCAACTATCAGCAAGACGATTGGACTGCATATCTACCGCTAGCCGAGTTTGCATATAACAACACCCTCCATGCGTCGACTCAACAAACACCATTCTTTTCCAACTATGGGTATCATCCAAAGCTTGATTTATTGAGTCCGTCAACAAATAACAATCCAGCAGCTGAAGGATTTGCGAAGCAACTATCAGAGCTTCAAACTATGTTGAAGCTTGAATTACAATCCGCTCAAGAATCCTATAAGACGTCTGTAGATAGATTTCGGAATCCAGCACCTACTTTCAAAGTTGGAGACAAAGCCTGGCTTCTTCGACGAAATATCAAGACCAAGCGACCATGTGATAAGTTGGACTATCGAAGATTGGGACCATTTATCATCCAGAGGCAAATTAATCCAGTGGCATACCGGCTGGAGTTACCGGCTTCTATGAAGGTACATCCAGTCTTTCATATTTCTCTGTTGGAACCTTATCGAGAGTCATCTTTTCTTGGAAGAGTGCAATGTCCGCCACCTAGTATTGAAATCGAGAACCACGAAGAATACGAGGTTGAAAAGGTATTGGATTTACGGCGAAGGTGGAGAAAGTTAGAATAACTTGTTCATTGGTGCGGCTATGACATTAATGAGCGAACGTGGGAGCCAGCTGAAAATCTTGTGAATGCACCACAAAAGATATAGGAGTTTCATCAACGACATCCCGATAAACTTAAATCAATTCAATGATAGCTTCTTTCTGAAGCTTGTTCTCCCAACAATATAAGAAAAGGGGAGAGCACCAGCAAAATTCATAGTTGATGTAGTTATTTTCTCCAAGATAGATCGTAGTTTGGTCTTTTGATATGGATAGCCAAGAGATAGATACTATGCCAGTCAGAGTATCGCAACCGAGTAGCTCACGAAGGCGACCACGAGATGAAGAACTACATATACCACGACGACGACGGAGGATACCGAGTAACCGATCACTGGTGATCGTATTTGAGATCGAGCCTGCTTACGATGGTCAACCAAAAGGCGTGTTTGCAGGATAATTTCACAATGAGGACACGGAATTTTATGCTTGGTCAAAAGTTGAAGGCGTGGGCCACTACCGTTGGCTTCAAGGGTCGATGAACCACTTGCCTCGTGAACAACAGTTGGAGTTCATAGCAGAAGTTATGCGACAGATCTTCATTTTCTTGCGTTGGTACTGATCAACAACATTGCTTCTCAGAGACCTCGAAGCTAAAGGAGGGGGTGATGTTAGGGATATATTCCTTAGAACTTTCTAGAGAGAAGTTTCTAGAACCTTCTAGAAAACAAGCCTCTGGAACCTTCTAGAAGAGAAGCCTCTGGAACCTTTTAGAGAGAAGTTTCTAGAAGCTTCTAGAAAAGAAGTCTCTGGAACCTTCTAGAAGAGAAGTTTCTAGAAGCTTCTAGAAAGGAATCCCCTAGAACTTTCTAGAAGCTTCCTAGTTAATAGAAGTAGCTCGAGAAGTTTCTAGAACCTTCTAGAAAGGAAGCCTCTGGAACCTTCTAGAAGCTTCCTAGTTAATAGAAGTAGCTCGAGAAGTTTCCTAAGTAGGAGTATATATAGGGATCGAGGCTGAAGAGTTCTTCAGTCTTGACAACACATCTCTTGGAGTTCTAGCTCACCTTTCTGGTGTTGTTCTTGTACTCATCTGTTTAATCTAGTTCTGCCACTTCTTCTTGAACTTCTTGTTAGATTTTAAGTCTGTATTTTGTGTCCGTGACAGATCTAATCAAAAATTGATCTATAGGGAGCATACAATCTAGTACGTATTAAAGAAGGAGATGAATGGAAGACTGTGTTTCGAACTAGATATGGCTATTTTGAATACAATGTCATACCTTTTGGACTTATAAATGCATTGACAACTTTTCAACATCTAATGAATGATGTTTTTCAAGAGTTTTTAGACGATTTTGTTGTCTAGATGACATCTTAATCTATTCTAAGAATATAGATGAATATAAACTTTATGTTTGTCATGTATTACAAAAATTAAGAGATGTGGGACTTTGTGCCAAGATAAAAAAGTGTGTATTCTATACTATTCAAGTCTAATTTTTAGGATACATCATTTTAAATGATAGACTTATGATAGATCTTAAGACAATTCAAATAATTATGGATTGAAAGATTCCAAAAATGGTAAGAGATATTCAATTCTTTTTGGTATTTTCCAACTATTATCAAATCTTCATCAAAGACTTCTCTCGAGTTGCAACTCTACTTACACATTTGACTTGCAAAGAAAAACTTCACTGGAGCAAAGAACCTGAAACATCTTTTAAAAATTTGAAATCAATCTTTAGATTTACACCAATCTTATATCGTGTCAACTTTTTTAAGACATTTTTTATGGAAACAGATGCATCAGACTTTGCTTTGGGTGTTATATTATCACAAATGGGAGAAAATGATAAACTTCACCTATTAGCTTTTCATTCCAAATCATATTCAACAGCCGAGGTTTACTATGAAATCCATGATAAAAAGCTTCTTACAATTGTAGATTCATTTCAAGAATGGAGTCATCATCTAGAAGGCGCTTCTAATCTATGCATCATATATATGGATCACAAGAATCTTGAGTACTTTATGTCAGCACGTATTTTAATTTGTTGTCAAACACGTTGGAGCATGTCTTTATTAAGATTTGATTTCAAGATCACATATCGATCCAAAAAACAACAAGATTTGTCAAATGCCCTTTTTAGACATTTTTAACTTGTACCAAAAGAAAGAGATGTATCTTTTCATCAACAAAGAATAATTCTCTTGAAGCCAGAGTATTTTCATCTTTGAGTAATGAAATCAACATTGATTGTTGATTCGACCCTTGTGAAACATATCCAATCAAGTATGTCTTCTGATCCTCTTGTTTACGATATCAAGAATCCTTCTTCTAAGTTCCAAGATACTTCTAAATTTGAATTCAAAAACAACCTACTTTATTTTGAAGGTCAATTGTATGTTCCAAAAAAAAAAGCATGATTACGTGTTCTTCAAGCATGTCATGACTTTCCAACAGTAGAACATTTTGGATACAACAAGACTTTGAAGCTTATATCTAGAGATTTTTGGTGGCCACAAATGTAAAAAGATGTGAAAGACTTTGTTCATTCATATGACATTTGTTCAAGATCAAAAACTCTTCATTGTTGACCTTATGGACTTCTTCAACTATTATCTATCCTAAAACAACCATAGTCTTTTGTTTCTATGGATTTCATCACGAATCTTCCAATCTCAAGTTCTTATGACTCAATATTCCTAATAGTAGATCATTTTACTAAAATGGCATCTTTGTACTATGTTTAAAATCTATTTTAGGTGAAAAAATAGCTAAGCTCTTTTTAAATAATATCTATCGCTATCATGGATTATCCAAGGATATTATATCGGATAAGGGAACTCAGTTTGTATGAACATTTTGGCAGACTCTTTTCAAGATTCTAAAAGTAGATATAAAACTATCTTTGGCATTCCATCCTCAAACTAATGGACAAACGGAGCATATTAATCAAGTTTTGGAGCAGTATTTAAGATGTACCATCAACTATCAACAAGATGATTGGACAACTCTTTTGCCATTAGCAGAGTTTGCTTATAATAATATAGTACATTCTTATACAAAACAAATACCTTTCTTTGTCAAATATAATTATCATCCATGACTTGATACTTTTGACTTCTCAAAAGCTCATAATCGTGTAGCAAAAGATTAGCAATTCGTTTGTCAAAGCTATATGCAAGAATGAAGGTGTAGTTAAAAAAAGATCAAGAACAACAAAAGTTCAATGCGGATGTCTATCAAAAGGAACAACCACCATTCTACATGAGTCATAAGGTATGGTTACTTCGTTGCAATATCATGACCATTGGTTCTTATGACGAGTTGGACTATTATAGACTTGAACCATTTCTTATTTCTATACAAATCAATCCAGTTGCATATCATTTACACCTACTAGAGTCAATGAAAATCCATCGAATATTCCACGTATCTCTTCTTGAACCATACAAGTCAGTGGACATACCAAGAAGAAGAGAAGCTCCACCTCCTCTTATAGAAGTGGACGATGATGAAGAATTCGATAAGGAAGAAGTCTTAGATTCAATGTGGTGGCAAAATAAATTAAAATATTTTGTCTATTGGCATGGATATGAATATTAGTGAATGCACATAGGAGCTAGTAAAGAATCTTGCAAATGCAATAAAGACGGTAGAGGCTTTTCATCGATGACATCTATCAAAATCAAGATGAAAACCTTTCCTATAAATGAAACAAAATCTAAACAAGATAACATTGTATTTTCAATCTTTGTTTGTAGCTAAAGAGATGAAAAACCAATAACTAGTGGATTCGACTCAAGAGCCTTTATTTGCTGACTTGTTAGACGAGACATTGTGATTATCACATCCTTCAAGACAACGCAATTGAGATAAAGATCTTCAAGAATGATATGTTTTTTCTCAAGTAGATGGCAAGATACAACGCAATCAAGATGAAGATCTTCAAGAATGATATATTTTTTCTCAAATAGATGGCAATATACAATGCAATCGAGATGAAGATCTTCAAGAACGACATATTTTTCCTCAAATAGATTACAAGATACAATGCTGTCGTATGGCATGATATGCTATCTGAGAATACACTAGGTATCTAGCTATAGAGAGTTTAGGTTTCACTTGTATATTATGCCTTAGCTCCCAAAAATCCTCTTTGCTTGGTATAAAAACTCAAAATATATTAAAATCCTTCAAAACATTTTTCTTCCCACAAAGACCTTTTTACATCAGACTTTAGGATCTCATATATCTCGATTCAACCATTCAGTTTGTTTCAAATTTCTACATAAAATAGATGCTATTCTTAACCATTATCACAACAAATATGAACCGTACATCTATCACCGATCTTTCAGAATCTTAGAAACCCTAGCAGGTGCACAAAATCCTAACTTACAAGCACCCAAAAACTATTTTCCCTATATTTCAAAAATCCAAATTCTAAATTCCACAAATCTTATCTAGAAAGTTTTATAACAAGTTTATACACAATCTTGGAAATTTTGAGTCAAAACCTCGTCAAATTGTCTAAGATATAGCTCAAATTACAAGTACAAGTAAATCGGGCTACTTCCCTAAGATTCCAAGTGCTGACTTCAAGTGCCAATATCTCCTTCATCAAAGCTTGGAATTTGACAAAAAATAGACATAAATTGTAGCTGAAAAAGTTTTCTCTCCAACTCCAATCGCCGATCCTCGTTTGCTATCTATATGCGTGCGCAATGCCCCAAAGAGTGATAGTAGGTCCAAAATTTAACACTTTAACTTTGAGCGCCTATAACTTCTTCATAAAAACCCCAAATGACACAAATTTTGCACCAAAACCATATCCAAAACCCTAAACCTTCTGATCCGAGCCTCCAAAGTTCGAATGGCTTCGAGAAACTAACCCTAATCCCTAATATGGCCTCGTGCAGCCTCCTCAAAGCCCATTGGTCATGATTTTTGACCAATAGGAATGGAGATTTTCATTATTCATCTCCATTCATCTATATTGGTGCCTTAATTACTCCCTTTGCTACCAAAATCCTTCTTCAATCCTTTTTCTTATAAGATTTACATAATTTATGCTCTAAACACTAAATAGAAGAACCAAAAGAAGTTTTTAAAGGTCACCAATGTCTAATAAAGGTGATTTTAAATATTTAGAAGTTACTATCAACCAAAACCAATCTTAAAAGCCACTATCAAAAGAAAATTAAAGTTATACAAATTCTATAGTAGTCTTTATAAACAACCTCTTCTCATGATAATAACCAAATTATAATCTACAACTAACTAAAATCTACTAACATAGCTCTTACCATGTTACTTAATGAATTATATATTAAGTACATAATTACATTATTTTCATATAGTAGCCGAACTACAACATGACAATGCATTTGGTATCATGACCTTAGAAGAGACTCTCGATGCTTGGTGATTTTATTAGAGGTGGGAACAACTCTTGACGGTGTTCCAAATATTTTATTTGAAGGAAGTTCTGAAGGCCTCAACAATGATCAAATAATAGGATAGTCTTTTCCTGTTGATATGGGATACTATCGATGGTTGAGAGGTCCTATCAACCATCTTCGAAGAGAACAAAGATCTGAGTATGTGGCAAATACAATTCATCGCATCATAGATTTCTTCAACATATGATGATTGGTTCTCGTGGAACTCATCACTAGAAGGAGGAGTAATGTCACGGATATATGCATGTTAGCCAATATTTACATGTATAAATAGGTAAAAGTAAATTAATTCTATAATATCTTCTATGGAAGCTTTTTAGAAGCTTTATAGATGCTATTTTGACTTTATAGGTGTCTTTAGTTGACTTTTTGGATTAGAAACGTGGTCAACAAGTTGGCCATGTGCGACACATATTGTAAGCTTGAAGACCAAGCTAACTATGTGGCCCACATATAAAAAAACTTACCTTGTAAGTCAAAGCAAGTGTCCTAAAAAGTCAACACATATTGAAGGTCCTAAAGAAAATTGCCATGTAGCCCCTAATTAGATAGTATATATAGAGACAAGAGTGAAGCCTTCTTCACTTTTTTCAACTCTTTTTAGTAATAATCAAATTTATATTTTATTTTCAAGGAATCCTACATTATATGCTCATACTAAGCATGTTAAAATTTTATAATACTTTATTTGTGAGAAAATTAAAAGTAGTGATATCAACTTAGTTTTTTACCAAATTCAAAATATAGTTGTGGATATTTTGACCAAAGGTCTAACTTATGAGAAATATTATAAATTCAAGGAGATGATGGATATCACCAAATTGAGTTAGTCTAATATATCATTAAGTGGGAATCTTAATAGGAGTGTAACTCCTATTAGACATAAAGTAGAATGAACAATTAGCACTATTATTGTATTATAATTATTTATAGTATGTAAAAATTAACTGAAATATATAATATATTTATAATTATTGATGTATATTAGAGTAGTTAGTAGGTTAATTTAAAGACAGTTGATATAAGAAAATTTATTTTGAGGTTTACTTATATTGATTATAATATTTAAATTATATAAAATTTAGATATTTAATATAAAATTTAAGGAAAAGATTGGAGCTCAAAGATAAAGATCTAAATTTCTAAGAAACTTATTTGGAAGGATGAAAGTAAGGTATGGATGGATGAAGAAAAAAGGTAAAGTTCTTCAATTGTATTATTATAAGGTCATGTCCAATAGGCATTCACGAGGCTGTCTATAACCATAATATGGATTTTGGCGACTTTAGTAGAGGCATTTGAGAATCAAAAGCAAGTATTGTAATGTTTAAGATTTGAGCTAAAATTTTTGCACAAATTTTGGAGGATTTGAAATTAGGATGATGAAATTATAGCCGTTTGATGTTAAGGTGTCTTTTCAACATATATTGTTGCTCTTTTGAAGATATGAGTTTTATAAAAGATTTGGGAGATCGAGAGATACAACCGCAAGGGTAATTTCAAGATTTATATCTTTTATAAAAGAATTTTTGTATTTGAAGTTTATATGTAAAAGTTATACAGTGTTAAAAATAACACATATAATTTGTAGGTAGAAAGTGAGCCATTTTGTTGATAGTAATGGTTGGAGCCATTTCTTAAGTTTTCAGATGAACTTTTGGCTCAAAATTTCTAAAAGTGTGTGTTATTAGGTTAAAAAGAAATATATCAAAATTTTATGGTATTTGAATACTTAATTTGTGAAATATAAAGAAAATTACACATGGATATATGAATGCAAGGGTTTGAAGCTATTATTAGGATTTTGATAATATTTCAAGATTTGTAACAAATTTACATTTAAAATTTGTTGTGGTATTTTTTAAAAGTATATCAATACTTTATATAAAATTTTGGTTTTTTAAACAGTCCGATCATGAGATATGAGCTGTTGAAGTTTGGAAAAAATTCACTATAAGGATATAGAAGGTTTTATAATATTTTTATCTTATTTTTGGTGATCTTTAATGCTTAGGACTTATGTATTGATGTAATTGCCTCTATATGAACAATTTTATATATAAACTTGTTGTTTTATTTAATCTTAAGGCTTAATTGAGCAATTGGTGATAGCTAGAAGTCTAACACTCTCTTAATGCAAATTCTCTCTATCCTAACACCGCTTTGCTAGTTGACAAGTTATAGCTGCCATTTGGTGGTGGTAATATCATTTTGCCGCTGTAACCTACTAAGCCATCGTATGACCTAGGAAAACGAGTGTAACCTACTAAGCCATCATATGACCTAAGAAAACGAGTGTCCACATGTTAATTGGTCATTATTGACTAAGCTAATTGTTTGTATGTTCATACTAAAAAGTCCATGTGGTTAGACCATGGACTTGTACTATATGAAGAATAGAAGTAGAGATTCATTTTAAGCGATTGTTCTCTTGAATCCTTGATAGTAAGGTAGAGAATTCTTTTATATTTGCTTCATAAAACTTCTATCTAAGCAATACACTTCCTCTTTGTTTTCTCACAACATTTATCTTTCCTTGCTGAATGATCAAATGGGGCATTCTGTGCAACACCAAGCCTCTGCATAGAGGCACAAGCAAGGACTGTGGCGTTGAGGTTGTGAAGGAAGGAGTTAGTGTTGAATAATGGGCACTGGCAAAGGCGATAGTGATCCTTGCGGCCGATACTGAGCCTTTGCAGTCAGTTCTTGGTGTTGCTGGAAGTGATGTCGTCGAGTGAACAAGTCCTTCACTTAACCAGGCAATCACACTAATCGTGCATGTGAAGCTAGATGATGATAATCTGAGAAAGTTTGATTCATGGCTTCAGAGTGGGACATGATATCACAGTGAACGCCATTGCAGAGCTTTTGAAGCACGAGACCAACTTTTTTTTTTACTTTCAGCGTGATGGCCTTGGGTCAATTCCAGCTTCTCCACGATCGTCAGTCGCAGGTTTTTCTCTCAAATTGACCTCTCAGTTATGTTGTAGTATCAGTCAACATGTTTGTTGATGCTAAGATGCGCATCGTGTGACAACAGAAAACTCGTCGAATCTTCATGTATTGAAAGCCACTGCATAATGAAATTCTACTACACATGCTGTTTAGCAATATATGCTTTCATTATGCTGGAGACTGTGCGGTGTGTCGTCACCCCGTGCCAAGTATGCAACTTTGTTTCTTGAATGGTCACTGCCATCCGCATGCTTCTTCCAGTAAACTTCTAGTAGTACTTCGTGGAAGATCATCTAGAGGTGGTTATACAGCCGACATTGTTTCTGCGTTAGGATACTTGGCAACTTTGACCCTTTAAAGCAGTAGAGGCGTTGATACCATGAAAGCATCCAGCCTTACCCGAAATGGAATCAAAATAAAAGCCTCGAATATACGCGATATACGCAAATCGTAAGATGGATCTTTAAATGTGCTGAAAGCGGATTCAGAATATGATGCTCAGTTCCCGCTGACAGCGACAAATGCTATGAGCAAATAAATTATTTCACTAGAATCGTGACTCTGATTGTGCTGTTACACACCGATTGAAGTTGGTTCTTAACTTAACCAAGTCAACCCACGGTTCACTTTGACCACAACTTGGACTTGATCTTAATTTTGGAATAATCTATCTCCCAAATACTGTACAGATCTCTAAATCTCATTAATCTGGACACAAATTTCAACTTGAAACACACAAATCATGTTCAAATCATGTAAACAGTTCAGATTTGATAACTGTCCATTTCGGAACAGTTCTCCCCTGACGTCCGAACAGAATGTTGGGATGATTGGCGGCACTGCTTCGCACAAGACGATATCCATGGGAAATCGGCATACTGATTCTTACATAAAAAATAAAAATAAATACAGCTCCTCGTCCGGCTGGTCACGATAGTCAGAAACGCCATACAGAAACGTCAGACCTCGTTCCTCAACTCAGAACTGTCAAGAAATCCACTTCAATTTGCGAAAAGTCTCCAGGCTTTGTTGAATCTAGTTGAGTGGAAGTGTCGTGCAGTTGCAAACAATCTCGTTTCTAGGTCCCCAGGTTCTGAACCAGATTATCCGTCATCGCCCCCCGAAACCGACCACGTTCAGTTTCACCTCTCATGGAGCTCTGAATGGAAGTCGTGACCTCAGTGTCGGTAGCGCGCGGCAAAACTCTTGAACATGTACTATAAGTCCCATTTCGGTATCATTTTGGTTGAAGCGGCGCTTGATATGACCAAGTTGACAGTACATCCCTTACGTCGAAAGGAATTCCACCGGCGAGCTCACCTTGTCGCCCTCATTTTCACTTCCAAGTTGCCTTCCCTGCATGCAATTCCCTTCCAAGTGGCCACTGCCCTTTGGTGATTCCTTGTCTCTGGTTCATGGTTTTTGTGACTTTGAGGTTCGTGGGTTAGTGGGTGCATGGGTTTGTGGTTTGCATCTGAAGAGGCCTCCATCTAGTTGCTGGTCTGCATTTCCGCGAGCGACGATTCTCACATGTTTCTACACCGAAGTGCTTGCTTACACGCTGTGAAACAACCTGCACTACTCTCATATCTACACTATTCCGGTATACTCTCCAAAAAACTGTCTCCGAAAGTGCACACCCTCTTCAAGCATTCATTCAACCTACTTCCTGCCTTTTGCAATCTCCTTCCGAAGACCATGTGCGGACTCTAGAATCACCTCGCGACGTAAACAATCCATGAATCAACATTAAACCAGCGATGAATGCTGCGTTCCAACTTGGCCAATAGCAGCCTTCACTTTGTTGTATGATTTTTGCAAAACCCTAAAGCCAGGAAAAACATAACATCAATTGTCCTTGTTTCTAGTTGCATTACTTATTCGAGTGGTTGTATTTTCCTGTTCACTGTTCTTTTCTGGTTCATTTCAGATCTTTTAATTCTAGTTTGGTTTGTGGTTTTGTTGTAGTTTTTATTTATGCCAAAATATATCATTTTTTTTATATTAATATATATATATATATATATATATATATATTGAATTTTACATAAATTATCACTTCTCTAGCTGAAACTAGCACAAACAGCAAACAATGAGCAAAAGAGGATATTAAAAAAAATGTAATTATAATGTTGAGTCGGTTGCTAACAAGTTGCTAGCAACTATTGTGAACCTGAGATTGACCTGATAATACAAAGCTACTGTCTTAACAGTAATTGTAAACAAAACTTCAAAGAACAATTTAGTATTATGATTTATTTTTTAATATTTTTTTGGTTTTGTTTTGATATGTTTTTGGTAAATCAATGTTAATTGCAAATTCTTTGAAGCATACTTCAAGACCAAGTTATTACTATTTTAGTATATATTTATGTATATACACACATAATCTTTATTCTTATCTTTTCCTCAAAATACACATTGACGGTTAATTCTTAAAATGATACTTTATTTTTATTTTTTGCTGAATGTTTAATTTACTTTGTATTTTTCTTAAAGTTATAATGTGTAATAATTTTTTATATTTAAATGCATGGCAAATGCTCATTCTTTGACACATACTTGATTCTAAGTTTCATGAGCCATATATATTATTGTTTGTTTTATTTTTTTAAAACTACAATGTATTAAATATTTACGTTTATGTATTTCTTGAGATATGTGTTGGTTGGAGGGTTTTCACTAATTTTTCAATTCTAAGTGTATGTTGAGCACTACATTTTTTTACTGTACAAATTTTGTGTTTAATTTTTTAAAATACATGTAATTAACTTTATATTTTGAAGGTGTTTTTTCAAAATTTTACTCCAAACTCTTCACAATCTTGAATTGAATGATATCCAAAATTACCTAAAAAAATATAAACATGAATATTACAAGAGCTTTTTAAATGTAATATAATTTCGGGGTAATAAATAAAAAAACTGATTCACCCAAAAGCTGATTCATCCAAAAGCTGAGCTGGCTGCCACAAACAAGACTTCATCAACAAAGTGGCAGCACGAGATGCTGATGGATGAACATGAAAAATATCATCCGTCCATGATGCGGAAAGTGGCCATTAGGAAGGACGGGGACTTGCTCGAGCTTTGGTTCGAAGAAGCTAAATCTCTTGTAGCGATGGCGTTGGCGATGGCAGAGGCTGCAGCTGCTACGGCTCTCGGAGTTTCCGCTATCGGAGCCAGTCTCAAATTCAACAGTGTCTCGACTTCTTCCTCTGCTCAATTTACTACTTCTCAGGTGCATTGCGGGTGACATTCGATGTTTTGTTCTCGCTTTTGGTAACATTTGCAGACCACCGCTCTTACATGGTGCCGCAAATTCTCCTCGGGATTTTTGTGCATGGGGAACCGATCTCTTCATTTGTGGTTTGAGTGATTTTTACGTAGAAGCGGTGGTTTGTGCCTCGTTTGCGGTGTTCGCGAGGTCGAATCGGGCGCTGCTCTCCAACATAATCGTGTTTCATTACATCTTTTGTCGCTTGAATGGGATGACCTGTCTATTGTTGCTCTGGATGCGATGCAGCATTGATACAATTTCGTCGCGAATTGCTTTCGAGACACACATTTCTTACTTCTGAGGCTTGTTGGAACATTTTCTGTGAACTTGCCCTCGCTCATTGTCTGTAAATGGCGCAAGTGAGCGTATTAGATAATTGGAATGACCGAGATGATTTCAAGCGTCGAATGTCTTTACTAGTTACGTGTAGGTTCTCCCTCCGGGTTTAGCTCAACTGAACGGATCTTTACGTAAGTAATTGGATGTGGTTGGACATGTCAGGGTTTAGGGTTTAAGAGCACAAAACAAAATTTGATGTAGTGATCATTTTTGTGCTGCGTTAGAAAATTCTGTATAGTGCAGTTTTGAAACCTCAAGCAATCACGACCACTTAGTTACGTATCTCACCTGAACTTTGGACTTCATTCTATGCAGGCCTCTGTTGGATGGTTAACTCTTCCATTGAAATCGAGTCTTATAGCTAGCAATCTTCGGGACTTCGAAACTGTTGTCAAGACGCCAGCATCAATACTGATTTCACCAGCGAGGGCAGTGTCTACACGCATGAGTGAATTGGAAGAGGGAGGCGCTATGTGGGAAGATGATGGGATACCAGGTTTCCTTCACATTCCTCAAGAGTATCATAAACTTTGCCCGTGTTATCTTTTGCTTCGAAACTATATGTTGAACTGGTTGACTATGTATCAACATCCTCTCACAATCGTTTTATTTAGCTAATTTTTAACTTAAGATTTTTGCAATGCAAGGATGTGCGCCCAAATCTAAACTGCTGATGTAAAGGATCTTAATTGTGCCCAGAATCAGAAAGGAAACTTCATGTTTCCACTCAACTTCAACAATTAGACAATCCTTTCGATCCATATGGTGCCCTTAGTACACCTTTATATCAAACCGCCACTTTTAAACAGGTATGCAGAAGTAGTACCATTTGGACTCTCTTCTACGACAATGTAGTGAATATTGTCATTGATCTGAATCTCTCCGCTTTCGAAGGAGACGTGTAAACATTCTGACTGCCGATCCTTTTGGTGTGATGATGGCAGCCATCAGCCACCGAAGGTGGACCATATGACTACACTCGAAGTGGTAATCCGACACGAGATGCTCTTGAAAGGCAAGTCTGGTCCGTTCTCCGGCTGTTTGACGTGGTCTACATATACTCGGCGACTATGGTTGGTTCTCAGAATGGGCCGTGTTTTTTCCCCTGCTGCTGTTGGGAACTGGTTTATCCGCTCATCTCTAGCCTTTTCCTCACCCTCTTTACCGTCTTTCAAGCAGAACTTTAGCGAAATTGGAAGGTGCAGATCGAGCATTTTGCTTTTCGACAGGAATGGCAGCTCTAGCCACTGTCATGCGGCTCGCTGAAGCAGGTCAATATCGATTTTGAGTTGTCATACCATGGACACAACGTCCACTTATGCTGCCATTGGAATTGCCATTTATCTTACGCACTGTTCATTCTTATGTTCCTCTTTTTTTCCACTTTTCACCGTACGCTATCATTCCAGAAAAGTCTATGCTCTTGTTTCTTGTAATTTCTCGGACCGCACTGCTCATTTCATAACGGCAACTGTATTGAAGTAGATGAGATGGTGTTGCTTTCTTTACATGAGATACTTTGTTTGAATATCAACAGGTCAAGAAATTGTTGCTGGTGACGATATTTATGGTGGGTCGGACCGACTCCTCTCCCAAGTAGCTCCCAAGTCTGGTTTGATAGTCAAGTAAGTAAATCTGGGCGCTATTTTCTTTGCTCGATTATTTAGTACCTTGCGTAGTGCTAACGGTAGCATGGTTCCTGAAGGCATGAACGAACGGTTGTTTATGCCCTGCTGCTCTTTAGGACAGACACCTCTGATGCGGGCATCCTGTGACGGTCTTCATCCGCTCAGCCCAGCAAGACACAAGAACAAGAAGCATGCCACTAGTTGTTGAGTTAAAAGTGGTTGGAGCTGAATAGTGGAACTAGTAAGGCAAGTCGCATGTATATCGACCAGATTTTGTGTTTGTGTATTGAAGTGAACGGCTTCGAGTGTTCTTCCACAGGCGAATAGACACTGGCAATTTGGATGAAGTTAGGGCAGCAGTCGGACCCAAAACTAAAATCGTGTGGCTTGAGAGCCCCACGAATCCACGGCAAATGATATCCGATATCCGGGAGATAGCTAAAATTGCGCACGAGTATAGTGCACTGGTGATTGTTGACAACAGCATAATGTCACCTGTTCTTTCCAGACCTCTGGATCTGGGTGCTGGTAAGATTTTTGGTCATGTTTAGTGAAGGACTCGTAAACCCACCTCAAGTGGATGTGTAATGTCTCAGAGCGAGTGAGGGGGTCATGCTTATTGTGTTGCGAGTAGCACATGGAATTAAGGAGTGTGTAGGAGTGTATCACGCTGTAGCACAATCTACGTGTCGGCACTGTCTACGCATCCGTTGGTTTGTAATGGTGTGCTTCACAACCGTGTGTTGGGTTATGGGGCTTCGGGAACGGAAGGCTGACTAGACCGAGTCCCATTTATGGTTTTCATGTGCAGACATAGTGATGCACTCCGCCACGAAGTTTATCGCCGGACACAGCGATGTAATGGCTGGAGTTCTAGCTGTCAAGGGAGAGAGGTGGGCATCGAGTTTGTGTGGGACGGTTGACAATTTCTGTTTGAGATTGCATGGGACTGGGGTGTGGATACATTATTTTGTGTAGGTCTCGTGTTGAGAACCGTGAAGGTGTCGGTGGTTGAGGTTATATTAAGAACCTTGATATAACTTTAGTGGTCTCCCCTCTTCGTGCGATCTGCGCTCAGAATATTACCATGATCTGCAGTCTGGCGAAAGAGATTTACTTTTTACAAAATGCGGAAGGGACGGGTCTATCTCCGTTCGATTGTTGGCTGTGCCTACGTGGAATAAAGACGATGGCTCTTCGAGTCGAGAAACAACAGGTTTGATACGCGGACCGTGGAAACAGAACTTAAAGTTGTTTGACGTATGCAATCGGCGTTATCGAATTGAGGAAGCTAGTCACTGTTATATAGATTGTGCTAGAACTTGACCAGCTGCGGCTCCTATCAGTTACGGTAGTTGAATCGGAGCTGACTTATCAGCACTCTATCAGTTCGTCCCTTATGGTGTGTTTGTTTTCCATGATAGGCCAATGCGCAGAGAATTGCTGAGTTTCTAGTGGATCATCCACTTGTCACTCGCGTGAACTATGCAGGCCTTCCCAAGCACACTGGCCGTGATCTTCATTACTCGCAGGTTTGTCTATTTTACCATTGCTTTTGTGATATACGAGCAAACTTTTATTTTATTCAACAATAATTAGTTGCGCATACGACATTACTATTCATCAATATTTATTGGGATATGTGGTGCAAGAGAATTGAAGAGAGGAAAATCAAAATACCTTTTGACAACCTTGTTGTATGAAATTGTTCTGGTGTAGTCTTCCATATAAAGAGCTGAAGGGTTGTGAAGATTGGGTTGTCTTTTTACCCCTCAACTAGTCACCTGCATGCCCTAGCGTGTAGGGACGCTTCACCACTGCTGGTTAGTGATTTAGTGAGGTACCCGAGGTCCGGAGGGATGAAGCTGAATTTGAGTTTATTGGATTGTTTGCAGTGTAAAGGGGCTGGGTCCGTTTTCAGCTTCAATACTGGCTCTTTGGCGATATCGAAGCATGTGGTTGAACAAACCAAGCTATTTAGCATCACCGTCAGTTTTGGTCTGTTGTCTGACCTGCTTCTTAATTTTTGGCTTGATTTTCGATAATATCAATGCATGCACTCCTTGATGACTATGTAATAGAGCAAGAATTTTAATGTATAGTTAAAGAGTTTCATTCTATTTAACAGTGTTTAGACTTGCGAATACTGCAGGAAGTGTGAAGTCTTTGATAAGCCTGCCATGCTTCATGTCACACGCAAGCATTCCTGCAGGTGTCCGGGAGGCGCGTGGTCTGACCGAAGACCTCATACGCATTTCGGTAAATAACTATCACTGTCGCGGTTGATAATGATTGCGTTGATCACAGTGAAAAATTTGGGAGTGTAGTACATAAATGATGGGGGTTCGTAAGACATATTACAGTTACGAGTCTTTCAATCCTCAATATCCTCTGTCGTCTATTTACTATTGTTTATGACGTGATCACTGTGCGCACGATTCTGTACAGATTGGTATCGAAGACGTGGATGATTTGGTTGCAGATCTTGAGCAGGCGCTAACGACAGCTCCCAAGTGAAATGTATTAGAACGATCTGGCAGAGAACTGAGACTCGTCAATATGTTACATAATGAAATGACATAGTCAAGACTGAGGTTGAGAAGAGTTTTAGTTGTCGCGTAGCTGGATCCTTAGTAGAGTAGCATACCTTTCAATGTGCACCATTTTTTTGTGATGAACCAGCTATTCCCATTTTCGTTTTGGACATTACAAAGCGTTTTATTCGTGCAACTCTGGATGGAGGTTTTGTGATTGAATATGTGGTTGTATCTTGTTTTCTCCCGAAATTGCTCGATTGGTGTGTCTTAAGTACCACAATCGAGTATTCCATCGATAAAATGGTTAGAGTCGGACGAGTCGCATCTGGGTGGTGCACGTAATGCACGTACATCGGTAAAATGGTTGAAAGACTTCCAACCATCTCAGCCTGTAGGAGTTTTTCCAGTCAGTCACTGGAGAATATAAATTTAGTATATATATATATATATATATGTATGTATGTATTCACACACACAAAATGTAGGAAAACTGAATCAAACTCTTGAAATTCCTAATTCAATCAACAATGTAGAGAAATTGGCAATAGGTCATTACAAACTTTAAATTGTGCAAGATAATAGTTTGAGTTACATTTTGATGGGAAAAAATGTCTCTTTTACATCAATATGTCCAAGAAAATTATATTTTATGGAAATTATATTTTTTGACTCACTTTTGTATCCTCCATCACAAAACAATTTAATACTTTGTATCATGTCTTTACTAGCTAAAACAACTTGGATTTGCTTCAGCATGCTTTCACATAACCTTTTACACTCCTCTGGTGTAATGGGAGCCCAACATTTCTTAATATGCTTCCATTTAACATAGCAGCTTTGATACATACTCTCTTTTGTGTATTTGTAAGCACTTGTGGTCTACCACTAAGACAAGTTTGAAAATTGGACAATTTCTTCTTTTTGATTTGAGCATAACTTTGAGTCACTAACAATTCATTTGCTACATCCCTTGTGGAACTACCAACTTGCAACTTCACAAAAATAGAGTTATCAAGATCTATTCTAATGCTAGCAAAAAGCATATCTAGGTATACCATGCTTATTGAACAAGATCTATAAAGAATATGTAGAGAGCTTTGAGCTAATAGTCCAAATGTACATGAGAATTTGAGTTTTGCAATGTTAAATTCCTCTTCTTTAACATTATTGTATTTGATGGTAAGAGACATGTAAAACTAAGTCATGACATGTAATAAAGCTGAAATAGCAATTTCTAATCACAACTTGTATATTTGTGAATATTAACTGATATTAGGTAGCAAAATTGAAATGATATCTTATGAAAATAGAACTATAAAAAAATTTTCATTGAGTTTTTTAAAAGACTCAAATTTCTATTTTTGGATAGCTGACTCAATTTTGCTATATATATATATATATATACATATGTATGTATGTATATATGTAGATAGTTAAATATAGAGGGCATTGCTAATGCTATTACAATCTTTGCTATTGCCATTACAACTTTGCCACCCATTTGACATATTTCTATAGTTTTTTTTAATCCTAACTATGATAAAATGGTTATAGTGGAAATAAAAAAAAGAAAATTTTGACAAATTGGTTTTTGAAATGTTTATGAGATTGTGGTGGTAGTAACAAAAATTATGGTGGCATTAGTTATATCCTATATATATGTAGTTTTATGAAGTTCTTTAAGTAGTCAATATCACAAAAAACATGATAATAACTAAATTGAAAATAAATCACAAAAGAATCAAAATAAGAAAAAATCTTATTTTTGATTTAGAAAAAAAATCACTTATTCTTTGAAGAAATCATAAAACCATTTTTCTACCATTTTTTTCCTATATTACAATTAATTTTTGCTATTCTACTTCAAAATTGAATTGATGTGAAATTTAAAATACATATAAAAATAATAGTGTAAATTTTTGTTTTAAAAAATGTAATACAACATATTACAAAAAAATATTAAAGAAACAAAATAGATAAAATATTAAAAAAATTAAAAAAATTAAAATAATAGCCATTGAAGCTTAAAATTTAAGATTGGCAATATAAGAAAAAGTCTATTAATATTAATACTTATAAAAATCAATGTAATAAGATAAGATTTCCAAGCATTTCTATCCTATATTTTTTCCAAATCAATGTTGTGAAAGAATGTACTTACACAACAAACCAACATCAATATATTAAAAATGATAGAAATTTTAAAATACAAAATTATTATTTGAATCTAATTTTTTAAAATCTATACACAATTACCTTATAGCTTCATAAGAAAAATGTAAATAAGTTCAATTCAATAATTTTATTAATCTATCTTAGGCATATCTACAACTTAGGATTTATTTGTCAAACAAAAATAAGATCCTAATTGTTCAAATTATTGTTATAATGGTTACTAATTAACTTGGTAATATTTTTATTTACTTTTCTTAGCTAAAATTAAATAAAATTTATTAAGTGATTACATATGATCTTTAATATATTTTAAATTGGCATATAAATCTTAATATGTTTTATAAGTTTTTTTAAGTGCACTATAAGCAAAACATCTTGGATCTAAGTTGAAGATATTTTAGATAATTTCAAGTACACAAAAAAAATATTTTTATAAATTTTAAGACCTTTAAAATTTTTCATATAATATAGGCTTTATGTAAGTATTTTTTAGTTTCTAAGATAGTGTTATTAATAACACTTATCATTTTCAAAAGAATGGTAGATGGGATACATATGAATTTTATAACTTCAAGGAATCAAATCTTCCTTATATATAGAATTTGCATCTAAATACTTGTTTTTAAAGATTATTGTTAATTGTCAATTTGTTAGGATAGTGACTACTTTAAGTATAGATATGTTAAGCTTCAGCTATTTCCATATGCTACATTGGTTTTGAATATTTTTTCCAAATTCATTAAAACATCTTTAATAGAATTGATAGAAAGTCATAGAAACAAGCTTAAAACTTTTTTAAATTTTAAAAGAAGTAAAAACATTGCTATGATTTAGAAATTTAGGGTGGTAATAATATATCTTTAACTAAAGTAATATTAGTGGTACTACTAAAAATAATAAAATTTGAATTATTATTTATTTTTTAAAGATTTATTTTATTTATAATAGCTTTAAGAATATATTAACAACCTCATTAATATCTATTAAGTCAACATAGTTTCAAGTATGTACCAAAAAGCATAAGTTGTATAATTCTTAAAATGCTTTAAATTAATAATTTAAAAATATAATTTTATTTAGTAATTTAATACATTATAAAATTATATACAAAAAAATTGATGGTTCAAATATGTTACCTTAATGAGATTAAGTACAGATTCTTATTTTAAAAAATATTCCTATGCAAGTAATTTTAGTTGAAATCTTAAATAATATAAAAGCCAAGCATTAAAAAATATTTTTCTATTATAAATGTATACATTATAAACATTACATTGAAAGACATGGATAAGAAATTATTTTTGAAAAGAGGTAGAAAAGCAAATAAAAGCATAGAAGATAAATTTTAATTTGATGCCCTTTAAATGGATTAATTAATTTTTTTACATTAAAAATATTTTTTATAATATAATTTTAGATAAAAATAAAAATATATAAAAATATATATATATATATATATATATATATATGTATATATATTCATAAATTATCTAAATTTAAAATATAAACTTAAAAAATAAATTAAAAATATTTTTAGATTAATGTAATGTAATCTTTGATATAAAAAACGAGTTGAATGTTATTGAATATCTTGTATTATTAATGATTTGAGTTATGCTCTAATAAGTGTATAATATCTTTATAATAGTAAGTAAAAAATACATCTAAGTTGGAAGGCAATATATAATTTGGTAGTACCATATAAAAAGAAGTTTTTAAATAAGTCAATAATAAAATTTAAACTTCTTTAGATTTGATGTCTATAGAATTATTTATAAAGACAATTAGTTAATTTATTACTATATTAAATGAAATTTTAAGCTATAGTACTTTATATTTTAAAGAAAAATATTTTTTAATTTTTAATTAGATTATGATTATATAATAAAAATACCAAATATAATAAAAGTATATATTTTCTAATAGATTATTTTATATTCAAATATTTACTTTCATCATTATATATATTCTAAATATGTACATGTTAAGAAATTTGTGATTTCAATACTAACACAAAAAATGCAATAAATAATGTACCTATATTTCTTAATTCTAAATAAATTATATTTATGTCTCATACAATACTTGCTTTTAAACTTATTATTTAAAAACATATTATTTTAAAGATTTTTTAAAATTTCTACAACTAACATAGTGCATTTTTCATAGAACTTGGTTGTCACTTGCTATCCTTATTTTTAAAATATCTACATATTTTATTCTTTTTTATACAACATATACAATATGTTTTTACAATTTAAAGAAAAAATTTTAAAAGTATCCCTGAAATTTTTTGAAATATAAAAAATATCTTCATATTCTTCATAATGGCATACATATCCATCAAATTTGCTCTAATTGTCACGAATTTAGAATATTGACTAGGAATCTAAACAAGAAGCTCAAGAAGAATCGACAAGAACTAGATTAATCAGATGAGTACAAGAATAGCATTAGAAAGGTGAGCTAGAGCTCCAAGAAGTATGTTGTCAAGACAAAGGATCCCCTCAGTCTTGGTTCCTATATATACTATAAGCTAGGAAGCTTCTTAAGTAACTTCCACAAACTTGAAAACTTCTCAAGTAGCCTCTACAAACTACAAAGCTTCTCTAGAACCTTCTAAAAACTTCTAAAACTTCTTAGTGTATGTCCTTGACATCACCTCCATCCTTTAGTTTCGAGGTCTCCAAGAAGCACTCCTATTGCAAGTCAGTACCAACGAAAGAAGTTGAAAAGTTGTCACATAGTGTCTGCAATATACTCCAATTGTTGTTCGTGCGGCAAGTAGTTCATTGGTCCTTGTAACCAATGATAGTGTCCTATGCCTTTGATTTTTGACCAGACATGAATTTCTGTGTCTTCATTGTGAAAATGCCTTGCAAACACTCCTTTGCAAAGATCACCATAGGTAGGTTCTACCTCAAACACAATCACTAGCGACTTGTTACTAAGTATCCTCCGTCATCTTCATGGTACAGGTGGTTCTTTATCTTGAGGTTGTCTTTGTGAAATACTTGGTTGAGAGGACATGATTGGTATGGTATCAATTTCTTGGCTATCCATATCAGATCAAAAAAAACAAGCACTAAACATCAAAGAATGGGCTCAGGTTACAGATTTATAGTCTCTAACTATGTCTTTTAGAGGTTCCTCCTCCTCCTTCTTTGTAAGACCGAGGATTAAGAGGCTTCATGGAGAAGGGACTTCACTAAAAAACTTTCATCGAAAGGGCTTAAGTTTCTGAGGATAGCATCGATGAAACTCCTATACCTTTTGTGACGCATTGATAAGATTTTCCGCTGGTTCTTATGTGCACTCATTGATATCATAGCCACTCCAATGTACTAGGTACTCCAATTTCTCCCACTTATGCCACAAATCTAATATCTTTTCCACATCGTATTCCTCGTGGTTCTCAATTTCAATACTAAGTGGTGGACATTGCACTCTTCTAGGAAAAGACGACTCTCGATAAGGCTCCAACAAAGAAACATGAAAGACTGGATGTACCTTCATAGCAAGTGGTAACCCCAGACAGTATGCCACTAGATTGATTTGCTTCTAGATGACAAATGGTCCCAATCTCTGGTAGTCCAACTTATCACATGGCCACTTGGTTTTGATATTCCATCGAAGCAGCCATACTTTCTCTAATTTTGAAAATAGGTGCCTAATTCCAAATTTTTTCTACGGACGCCTTGTAAGCTTTTTGGATGGTTTGCAATTGAAGCTTCAATGTAGTTTGAAGCTCTGATAATTGTTTCATAAATCCTTCAGTTATCAAGTTGTTATTGGTTGACAGACTCAACAAATCAAGCTTCGGATGATACCCATAGTTGAAAAAAAATGGTGTTTGTTGAGTCGATGCATGAAGGGTGTTGTTATATGCAAACTCGACTAACGATAGATATGCAATCCAATCATCGTGCTGATAGTTGATGCTGCATTATAAATATTACTCCACAGTTTGATTCATCTATTCCGTTTAGCCGTTAGTTTGAGGATAGAAAGCCGATGAAAGCTTGATATCTACCTTCAATATCTCAAAGAGAGATCTCCAAAACTTTGATATGAATTGGGTTCCTCGATCCGACACGATATCAATTGGTAAACCATGATATCGATATACACTATCAAAGAAGAACCTTGTTGTGTCTTTGCTTGACGATGTTTTCTTGCAAGGGATAAAGTGTGCCATCTTTGTAAGCCAATCTACCACAACAAAGATGCTGTCAAATGAATTCGATGGTAGTAGGTCCGTAATGAAGTCCATAGAAACTAAAGACCATAGTCGACGTAGAATAGGCAATGGCTGAAGAAGACCATAAGGACAATGCTGAGGATTCATGGATCTTGAACAAATGTCACAAGAGAGGACAAAATCCTTGACATCCTTCTATATTTGGGGCCACCAAAAATCTTGGGAAATAAGTTCTAAGGTCTTATTGAATCCAAAATGTCCCACAGTTGGAAAGTCGTGTCGAGATTAGAGAACTCAGAGTCGTGCTAGTGCCTTTGGAATATACAACCGCTCTTCAAAGTATAAAAAAACTCCTTCCACCTTAAACTTGTCATTATTGACACGTTGCATGATATCGAGGGCTACAAAATTTCCAATAGTTGTAATACGTACTTGGTTGAGGAAGTCATCATCAATTGGCACTATAGCAGAGCAAAGCCTGAATTATTTCAACTTCAATAATATTGTACATTGTTGATCAAACGCTGCTTCTCTAACCTTTGGTGCTAGATACAATCTCCTTGATAATATATCGGATAGTCTTTGTTGCTTCCCATGCCGATAAATAATAACATAGTCAAACTTGGATAGCAATATATTCCATCGAGCTTGACGACGATTCAAAATCCAAGTCGACATGAAGTACTCTAAATTCTTCTAATCCGTGTATATGGTCACCAGATGCGTAGCTCCTTCAAGAAAGTGACACCACTCTTGGAAAGAATCTACTATCGCAAAAAGTTCTTTATTATGGATCTCATAGTTGATCTTGGTTGAAAACTTCTAAGATATCATCTAGATAGATGACAATAAAATCATCAAGGTGCTCCTGAAGATGTCATTCATCATGTGTTGAAAGACTGCCGGAGTATTGGTAAGACCGAAAGACATGATATTATATTCAAAATGGCCATACCTTGTACAGAAAGATGTCTTCCATTCATCTCCTTTCTTGATTTGCACAAGGTTGTAAGCTCCTCTTAGATCAATCTTTGTAAAGATCCTTGGATGCCCATGTTCCTTTAGAAGACCTGATATTAAAGGTAATGGATAATGATTCTTCTTTGTTACCTTGTTGAAACCTCGATAATCTATGCACATCCACAATTAGCCATCTTTCTTCTTTACAAATAAGATTGGTGCCTTAGTTGGCAACTTTGCATGATGAATGAAGTTCTTGGCTAGATTCTCGTCAATGTAATTCCGCAACTTTGCTAACTCCATCTGCGACAAATTGTAAATTGGGCCAAAAGATGGTTGTGCTCCTTCCTACAAGTCTATGGCACAATTGTATGGTCGATGCTCCGATAGCATGTTGACATTCTTCTTTTAAAACACGTCTTCAAAATCCTTATATTGCTCCAGTATATTTATTGTCAAAATTTTCTCTCCGCTGTCGTAATACGTGCTTTCCTGCTCGAGAATGCACCGGGCGTCTGGCTGTAGAAGGTAGTATGGAGATTCGCCAATAGTCAAGCAGTCTATCAGTTTTTGACTGCTGGAATATAAACGACTGCAAGAATACACCACAAATCTATACGGATGCCCATCGACTGCTTGTCGAAGTCCTTTTTATCCCAGCCGGTAGGTCTCTAGACGTTATAGAGAACCCCAAACAACCCAATCTGCTAATCTCCGATACCGCTTTGTACTTACGATCTTGTATCCACTGACCGTCTTGTTAGATTAACCCAATAAATTTCATTCACTCCGCATACTCAATCCTATAGACATCCTTTTAATCCTTCAATCACAGACGTAACTCGATTTCATAAAACAGTCAAGAGTAATCAAACCCACTTCATTAAAAAATACCGATTCACCATTACAACACTGACTTCAGCAACGATTGCCTCAGTCTTCCCAAAACTCTATGAAGAAGAAAAATCCAATTTTCCATCTTTTCTTCCCCGACCCGAAGCATGAAGCTCCTCTCCAATCCTCTTGATCTTCAAAAACCTCCAATGAAACCGAACTAGTAACCTTGAAAAGAGCTTGAAGCTAGCTCCTTGATCCAAAAAACCCCCCCCAAAACTTATTCTCCCCCTAACTTTATCCTCTGAATTTCTTCAATCTTTTGTCTTGGATCCGGACTTGGCTCCCATCGTCAGAGCTTAGATCCAAAATTGGCTCCCGCCGTCAGAGCTTCCTCCTTCGTTTTTACCTTTAAGAAATCCATTTACCAAAAACAACGTTCCCTGAAACGGCACAGATAATAGGACAGCCTGAAACAGAATCGAAACCCCGTACTCGGATCCACATTGAGTCGCCCGACCGATTCAGGTCTCATATTGGGTAAGATGCCCATAGTAACCTGGATGTTCACGTAATTGGGTCAAATTGGTCCTTCGCGTCAGACTGGCTGAGGCTCGTAGCAAGACTCGGATTTTCTCGTAACTAGACTGCATTGGGTTGCTCGACCAATGCAGGTCTCATATTAGGTAAGAGGACCCGGATTGGATTCTTGAAATTGGATCCAATTGGCTCTTCGAATCAGCTCACCTGTGGTGTGAATTGGTCCTTTCTCTTCCTGCTGACTCCCGTTATTGGAATCGAATGGAGCATTTCAGTATGCCCCGGCTGACTGTAACGCGGTGACTGAACGTGGCCACTTATTAGAGACATATTCCTTAGAACTTTCTAGAGAGAAGTTTCTAGAACCTTCTAGAAAACAAGCCTCTGGAACCTTCTAGAAGAGAAGCCTCTGGAACCTTTTAGAGAGAAGTTTCTAGAAGCTTCTAGAAAAGAAGTCTCTGGAACCTTCTAGAAGAGAAGTTTCTAAAAGCTTCTAGAAAGGAATCCCCTGGAACTTTCTAGAAGCTTCTTAGTTAATAGAAGTAGCTCGAAAAGCTTCCTAAGTAGGAGTATATATAGGAATCGAGGCTGAAGAGTTCTTCAGTCTCGACAACACATCTCTTAGAGTTCTAGCTCACCTTTCTGGTGTTGTTCTTGTACTCATCTGTTTAATCTAATTCTGCCACTTCTTCTTAAACTTCTTGTTACATTTCAAGTCTGTATTTTGTGTCCGTGACAGTTTGTCGAGACTACACTAACTTGAGATATCAGAGCTAGTTCTTTCTTAGTAGAGTGTGGATTACCCCTCTACTTGAAGGTATACTAGCATTTTTTAGAGGTTGCGGATTATCCTCCTCTAAATTGATACTTCTTCTGTTACAATATTGGAGTCTTATTCTTCTTGGAGAGAGTGGATTACCCCTCTTCTTGAAATTCTTAAGGCATTTTATTGGTTGTGGATTACCTTCCTATAAACCAATATTGCCTCTTATAGGGTCATTTTTGTCCTTCTTTTAGAATGGCCGGAGGTCAAGACATTAGTATGACAGAAAGTTCGGAGTCTAAGTTAGATGCTATTATGAATGCCCTCGCTACGTTATCACAAAGAACTGCAGAGATTGAAGGAGTGGTGGCAAGGCTTCATAATGATGGAGTATCTGGGATAGCACAATCTAAACTACACCAGCCTCAAATTTCGGCACTTGGAGAAACAACTTTACCTCAGGTTCGACAAGAACCACTAGTTCTACAACATAAGGAGCCTCGAGTTAGCGTTCCAGATAAGTTTGATGGAACACGTTCCAAGTTTCGAGGATTCGTCAATCAAATCAGGTTGATAACAGTTTTATAACCCGAACGATATCCAACGGAGGAGTCACGTGTTGGGCTTGTTAGAACCTTACTTACGGGACAAGCTCTATCATGGTTTGCTCCTTTGTTTGAGAAACGATCATCCATATTAAACAACTTCGAAACCTTTTTGGAAGCATTTGCGGAAGCATTTGGTGAACACGATAAGGTTTGATGGGCTACAACAAAGATCCGGTCGCTACGACAGGGGATGCATTCTACATCAGTCTATGCTTCAGATTTCATGCAATTAGTATGCGACATCAATTGGGATGAAGAAGCGTTGATGAGTCAATTCTATTGGGGTTTAAGAGATGATGTGAAGGATTTGCTGTTAACTCTTCCTGATCCACGAACGCTCAATGAAGCCATTAGCCAAGCTATGAAGTGCGATAATCGCCTATTCCAATGTCGCCAAGACCAATGTTCAAGACAACATACAATTCGTCATGCTCCAACTATGTCGGCAAGCGGTGTGAATTCGCATTCAGAGGTCGAAGACATGTAAATTGATGCGGTACGTATCAAATCTCTTACTATAGAAGAAAAAAAGCGACGTATGGAGGAAAATTTATGCTTGTATTGCGGTGGAGAAGGCCACAAAGTCGGAAACTGTCCCAAAAGCAAAATCGAGGCATAGTCAAGACTAGGGGAGTATTTGTTCAGGAAAACGAGGATGCCCAGCCACAGTAGGAACCGTGTGGGTGGACAATGAAATATCCCAACAACAATCAGGTTCCTTTCTTTTTGCCCAACCTGCACTTTGTTTTACAATCCCTCTGTTTATCGGCCCTCAAAAACTGAGAACCTTAGCACTACTAGACTCAGGAGCATCTGCTTGTTTTTTAGACGAAGAATTTGCAAAGCGTCATAAGATCCCTTTAGTACAAAAATCAAAACCTGTTCATGTTGAGGTCATAGATGGGCGACCTTTATTGTCTGGTAGCATCACCCATGAATCAAAACCTATAGAAGTAACGTTTAAAGACCATAGTAGTCATATTATTTTTAATATTATTAGAACCCCATCAAATCCTATTATTCTTGGTCTTTCTTGGTTGGAAAAACATAATCCATTGATAGATTGGAGGTTGCGGAAGATGACTTTTCCCACAAAACCACCCAAGAAAAAACCTAGTAAAAAACCTCGAAAAAAGAAATCCTTATTCATTGGAGCAAGAGCGTTTATAAGATCATCTAAGGAAGGCACTCCATTTGTCATTTATGCAGCTCCAACTACCGAGGAGAAGATCTCAACAGCAAGTATACCGGAGCAATATAAGGATTTTGAAGACGTGTTTCAAAAGAAGAACGCCGACATACTACTGGAACACCGACCATATGATTGTGCCATAGACTTGCAAGAAGGAGCACAACCACCTTTTGGCTCAATCTACAATCTATCGCAAATAGAGTTGGCAGAGTTGCGAAAGTACATGGACGAGAATCTAGCCAAGAACTTCATTCGTCATTCAAAATCATCAGCTGGAGCACCCATCTTATTTGTGAAGAAGAAAGATGGATCATTACGGATGTGTGTGGACTATCGAGGCCTCAACAAGGTAACAAAGAAAAATCGTTATCCATTATCCTTGATTTCTAGTCTCTTAGAACAACTTGGACGTGTGAAGATCTTTACAAAAATTGATCTAAGGGGAGCTTATAATCTCGTACGAATCAAGGAAGGAGATGAGTGGAAGACAGCATTCCGTACAAGGTATGGTCATTTCGAATATAATGTCATGCCTTTTGGTCTTACCAATGCTCCAGCGGTTTTCCAACATATGATGAATGACATCTTTCGAGAACACCTCGACGATTTTGTTGTCATCTACTTGGACGATATTCTAATATTCTCTAAAAACGAGGAAGAGCATGAGGAGCATGTTCGTTTGGTCTTGGAGAAACTACGCAAGCGAGGACTATATGTCAAATTAGAAAAGTGTTTATTTCACCAAACGAAGATGGAATTTTTGGAGTTCATTGCGACTACAGAAGGTTTGAAGATGGACCCCAAGAAAGTAGAAACAATCATGTCTTGGGAGGTTCTGAAGACGGTTAGGGACGTACAATGCTTTCTTGGTTTTGCTAACTTCTATCGAATCTTCATCAAGAATTATTCTCAAGTTGCTGCTCCTCTCACTCGATTAACATGCAAAGATAAGTTGGAATGGAGACCTTTGGCGGAGAAGGCGTTTCAAGACTTGAAGACAGCATTTACTACAGCTCCAATTTCGGTACATCCAGACTTTACAAAGGCCTTCTATTTAGAAACTGATGCTTCAGATTTTGCTTTGGGAGCTGTGCTTTCACAAATGAGTGAAGATAAGAAGCTCCATCCAGTTGCATTCTATTCTCGGAAGTTCTCTGCTACTGAAATCAATTATGAGATCCACGATAAGGAACTTCTTGCTATAGTGGATTCTTTCGAAGAATGGCGTCACTTTCTTGAAGGAGCTGCACATCCAGTAATCGTATATACGGATCTCAAGAATTTGGAGTATTTCATGATGGCTCGAGTTTTAAATCGGCGTCAAGCTCGGTGGAATATGTCGCTATCTAGATTCGATTTTGTTATCACTTATCGACCTGGAAGGCAGCAAGGACTATCCGATGCTTTATCAAGGAGATCGTATCTTGCACCAAAGGCCGAAGAAGCAGCGTTTGATCAACAATGTACAACGTTATTGAAGTCAGAGAGATTTCAACTTTGTGCTGCTATTGTATCATTTGATGCTGACTTCCTAAACCAGGTACGTGCTATGACCATTAAAGATTCAGTAGCCATTGATATCAAGCAACGTACCAATGATGACAAGTTCAAGGTGGAGGGAGATCTTTTATACTTTGAAGAGCGATTGTACATTCCAAAAGGACTAGCACGACTCCGAGTTCTTCAATCTTGCCATGATTTTCCAGCTGCGGGACATTTTGGATTCAACAAGACCTTGGAGCTTATTTCTCGAGATTTTTGGTGGCCCCAAATGTGGAAGGATGTGAAAGATTTTTTCCTCTCTTGTGACATCTGTTCAAGATCTAAGAATCCTCGGCATCTCCCTTATGGACTTCTACAGCCATTGCCAATTCCACGTCGACCATGGTCTTCAATTTCTATGGACTTCATCACGGACTTGCCATCATCAAACTCATTTGACAGCATCTTTGTCGTGGTAGATCGGCTTACGAAGATGGCACACTTTATTCCTTGTAAGAAGACATTGTCCAATGAAGTCACAGCAAGATTCTTTTTCGATAATGTGTATCGATATCATGGACTACCAAATGATATCATATCAGATCGAGGTACCCAGTTCGTGTCAAAGTTTTGGAGATCTCTCTTTGGGATATTGAAGGTGGATATCAAGCTTTCTTCAGCTTTTCATCCTCAAACTGATGGCCAAACGGAACGGGTGAACCAAGTCTTGGAGCAGTACTTACGATGCAGCATCAACTATCAGCAAGACGATTGGACTGCATATCTACCGCTAGCCGAGTTTGCATATAACAACACCCTCCATGCGTCGACTCAACAAACACCATTCTTTTCCAACTATGGGTATCATCCAAAGCTTGATTTATTGAGTCCGTCAACAAATAACAATCCAGCAGCTGAAGGATTTGCGAAGCAACTATCAGAGCTTCAAACTATGTTGAAGCTTGAATTACAATCCGCTCAAGAATCCTATAAGACGTCTGTAGATAGATTTCGGAATCCAGCACCTACTTTCAAAGTTGGAGACAAAGCCTGGCTTCTTCGACGAAATATCAAGACCAAGCGACCATGTGATAAGTTGGACTATCGAAGATTGGGACCATTTATCATCCAGAGGCAAATTAATCCAGTGGCATACCGGCTGGAGTTACCGGCTTCTATGAAGGTACATCCAGTCTTTCATATTTCTCTGTTGGAACCTTATCGAGAGTCATCTTTTCTTGGAAGAGTGCAATGTCCGCCACCTAGTATTGAAATCGAGAACCACGAAGAATACGAGGTTGAAAAGGTATTGGATTTACGGCAAAGGTGGAGAAAGTTAGAATATCTTGTTCATTGGTGCGGCTATGACATTAATGAGCGAACGTGGGAGCCAGCTGAAAATCTTGTGAATGCACCACAAAAGGTATAGGAGTTTCATCAACGACATCCCGATAAACTTAAATCAATTCAATGATAGCTTCTTTCTGAAGCTTGTTCTCCCAACAATATAAGAAAAGGTGAGAGCACCAGCAAAATTCATAGTTGATGTAGTTATTTTCTCCAAGATAGATCATAGTTTGGTCTTTTGATATGGATAGCCAAGAGATAGATACTATGCCAGTCAGAGTATCGCAACCGAGTAGCTCACGAAGGCGACCACGAGATGAAGAACTACATGTACCACGACGACGACAGAGGATATCGAGTAACCGATCACTGGTGATCGTATTTGAGATCGAGCCTGCTTACGATGGTCAACCAGAAGGCGTGTTTGCAGGACAATTTCACAATGAGGACACGGAAGTTCATGCTTGGTCAGAAGTCGAAGGCGTGGGCTTGATTTGATAAATCTTCACGAGCTAAAACCAAATATCTCATCTGCCATAATCCAACCGGCATAATAACCAAATCAACAACCCATTTAAAATGAATAGCCAGAGGATACGTAGGATGAAGACCATCTCGATGTCGGATATTAGAATACGATTGACAGATTTCACATGACTCTACAAATAAGAGCACATCTCGATACATATTTTTCCACCAATATCGTTCCTTGAGTTTAGCAAAAGTAGCCCAGATTCTTCTATGCCCTGCCCATAAACTATCATGAAACTCCTTTAATAATTTCAGTCTTTCTTTCTTTTTGCCTATCACTCGTTGTGGCATCCCAATTCCTTTCTTTAGTCTCTTCCATAAGAATCCATCTCGAAGTATAAATCCATATGCTTTTTTTCTTATTTGTTTGAATTTTTTTGCAGACCAATTCCCCTGCTTAGTCAAGGTATTGAAGTAATGACCAATATCCAATAATTCTCCTTCATAAGATTCTTCAAGAAATAGCTTCTCTTCTCTGTTGAGATTTGATATTGAATAGAATTTCAATCCGACGTCATCAATGTCTTCAACAATTTCGCCCTCCCTCTCGTATCTTGCTCGAGATAGCATGTCTGCTACTAAATTGTCCTTCCCAGTAATATGCTTAAATTCTGGATTTAGTGACTTAATATAAGCAATCCATCTCAACATCGCAATATCTGGCGTTGAACAGTTAATAATCATTCCAAGCAATGGCAAGCAATCTGTTTCAATTACTACTACTGCCCCAATCAAATAGTTCTTTTCAGCTTTCATAGCCGAAATGACTCCCCAAAGTTCTCTTTTGACTTGCGAATATGCACACTGACGAATACTTAAAACTTTAGCCCCAAATCGAACTGCAAATCTACTCCCATTTAAATCATCTTGATCCACAGCCCATCCAATGGTAATTGGACTAGCGTCTACAATAAGAATCACTGGTCTATTGCACTTATAATCAACCTTCCTGAATATTGGAGGTGACATCAATAATTTCTTCAATCTTTGCATTACCTGAATATGCCTTTCTTCCCATTTAAATCGGTAACCCTTGCGTAACAGTTCATATAATGGATCCACTATGTGAGCAAAATGAGGGATCCAAATTCGATAAAATACACATGCATCCAAAAACCTGTGAACCTCTGTTAAAGAATCACAATCCTCTTTCATCCTTCCAATTGCATCAACTTTAGTCGGATCTGGTTTTCTTCCGTAAGATCCACATAAATGTCCAACAATTACAACCTCTCGTACTCCAAATACGGACTTCATACCCGATAATGTAAGATGAACTTCTCCAAGCCGAGTTAAAATCTTTTCACAATCTTGTATATGATCAACAACATATTTGCGACATCCCCTCGTATCTAAAGTTTCATCCTTGTCTCCTTCTCTGCACCCTTTTATAGGAACATCATCCAGAAAAGGCATAGTCTTTTCCGGAATAAAATCTCTCAATACCTTATTCATCCCATTCATCATATGCGCAACTGAGTTGGTCGCGCCTTGAGGAAGAGTGCACATTCTAACCAATCCAAGTAGTGTCCTCATTGTTGTCACATCTCTACTTCCTTCGGCAAGTTGAAATTGATCATAACCTGAATACAAGTCACCCATTGAATAGATCGCCCTTCGAACAAACGCCTCAGCAAATTCATCCACAATAGGTCCAATTCCTGCATTCTTGACAGTTACTGCATTTACCGGTTGCATATCTTGAATAAACCATAGTGATCCATTCTTCTTAGGTACCGTAAACCATCAACTAGAATATGGCACAAATGAAGGTTCCAATATTTTCATCTTTATCTTTTCTTTTAATAGTTCAACCAATTTAGGTAAATGTGCCCTCGGTACTGGAATCGGTCTTAGATTCCAAGGTACATGTGGTACAGTGAAGATAACCATAGGTGTTACAATATTTGGATCCACACACCCAATTCCATGAGATTCAAAGGCAAACGATCTACCTTGTTTAGCCAACATCTTTTTGAAGCAAGTAATTTTCTACGGTAATAAAGAACCATCATAACCAATCTTCAATTCTTCAAAAGTCTCTTTAATAAACTGATGTCCAATACTCATTGGATCTCTTAAACTTGCTTCTTTTGATGCTTCTCCCATTTGTTCTTTAGAATCTTCTGGTAATGGTCCGGCAACAGGCTTTACCTTCTTATGTGCCGTTTTATATCTCGTCTCTACAGTGACTTCTGGTGTTTGAAAAGATTCAAGTACGGTATAAACCTCTCTTGAATGAATCTCAACAATCTTATCATTATCCCCTAATCCAATAGATGTAATCAATTCCAATGAATCTTCCAGTCCATTTTCTTCATAAACACCTAAAATCCTCTCATCATCTTATAATGTACCTAACTTGCGTAATTATCCTTCAATATCATATAATTTTTTTCTTTCTTTTCTTTTAAAATCATCAACTTTCTTATACATAATATTTCCATTCTCCAATATACCAATAAAACTCGCATCAAAGGCACCTTCATCTCGCGAGAGTACCTCCTCCTTTGTACCTCCATAATCTTGCTTTAAAGTGGTACCTCCCCAAAATCCTTAAATCCTTCAACAATCTTTGGCAATGGTTTCTCCCTCAACCTATCTCGATTCCGTTCATGGTTAGGAGGTACTGTTAGAAATTGTACAGGTTTCCTCCCATCCTCGCTACGTACCCTTGCATAAGCAGAACCATCGTCAAGTACTTTTTTTTCCATCCGGGTTGCTATAATATAAGGTTGTCCTAAAATCAACGGATAAGACGTTGTATCCTGAACAAAAAAATGTTGCTCCGTCGCAACATCCCCAATCCAAATTTTGACATCTGGACAAGCTCCATATAATTCGCCCCGTGTGTTATTAGCTGCTCGAATTACCCATCCATGTTCCATATCAATTGGCCATTTTTGCTTCTTATAAAGATCTTTAGACATGAGATTTATTTCACAACCATGGTCGACTAAAGCAACTATTGGTTCTTCTATATCTCCTACTTTCACCAATACCTCAGTAGTTGCCCTTGCCCAATGCTTTCGAGTATAATGGCTCAAAGTTTCCATTTTCTTGTCACTAGAATCTTCTAAACGTACTCGTTGATTATATCCAATCTTTTCATTTGTTGGTTGCTTGTAACCAATACCAACCTCTTCTTCATCTCTATATATTCTTGCATCAATAGCATGACTCATTCCAATTTTGCCCATTAATTGCCTCTTTCGCTTAATGCTGTCAATGATGACATCATGAAACTCCTTCTTTGCAATTCCCAAGACTTCTTTCAATGTGAATTCCACCTTAGCATTTAATATACGTTCTTCCAACACCCCTTTCAAATTTGTTGCCGCTTCAATGTCAGAAAGTAGCTTATAAGCAATTGATTTGCCCTTATCTTTTGTCTCCTTTGTTTTTTCTCTCAATGATGCTGAGGTATCCTTTACAGGCAATTCTTGTGAAGCTGCCTCCCGAGCCTTGTCTCCTCGAGTTTGCCTCTTAGAAGAATTTCCTTCTCTAGTATCATCAAAATTTCCTCGTCTCTTTTCTTCCATCAAAGCTTCATGTTGGCTCTTAGCAATATATGCATGAACTGAAAGAGACTCAATAGGATCCTCCCAACTTGTTGCACCTCGTATTGTAGCTGCAATTCTCAATAACGCTTCTCGAGGTAATTTCCCTTCTTGCATTATAGAAATGGCAGAAGCCCAAAACTCACTAGTTTTCGTACTTCCACTAATTTCATCATCTACTCTAGCACCATAACTTGCACTTTCTCGTGCTGCTGTTTCATGCTCTTTTAGGTAATCTTGAACCAATGCTCTCATTCCTCCCTTGCCAAAATTGGTTTAAAGAAGATCCTCTCTATTTTTCAATGCTATCTTCCCATCTTTCCAGCAAATAATTCCGTGCCGTATCATAATATTAAATTCATTGCAATCTTTTCTAGTGTGTGAAGCATCATCACACCAAATGCATCTTTGTACATATCCTTATTTTGAAACATTCTTCGAATTGTTTGTAGAAGTATTCTCTTCAAGTCTTGCCAATTTGATTTGAAGATCATGCATTCCTCGTATAATTTCTTCCATTCCCATATCTGCTTTCTTTGATAAGGATGTCGAAGGTTGAACTGTAGGCATTGTTGGTGGTGTTGTACGTATTGGAGCTTTGGGTGCTTGTATTGTTTTCTGAATATTGCTCCTATCCTTCCTCCTTTCTCTTTTTGTAAGCAACCCCACCGCATCTTCAACGTTCTTCCACTTTGTTGTCAATCCTTCATCTTCTTCTTTGTCTTCAAGAAGAAGTTCTAATTTCCCTTGCAATTCTCTATCAGCAGCTTGAAGAAATACATCAACTTTGTTCGGCTCCAATGTCAATTTTTCTACCTTCGATAATTGAGAGTACTGCCTCTCAAATTTCCTTAGTAGCTCTGTTGCTTGCAAATTCTTATTGGGCCGTTCAATCCATTCCAGAAACAGCTTCTTAGTAACGTGATCAGCATCTTCCAAGAAATATTCGTCTTTCAATGCATGTGAAAAAACCTCCCATGAATTCCCATAACGATCCATAATCGATGTAATGTGGTCTCTTATCTCCGGTATCGTGGCAAGTCCAAATAGTGCAACCATTTTCTTCTCAGAAACCCGATTTAATTCCATTTCACGAACATAACATCTTTAATACCTTGAAATATTCCTCCCATCAAATTGATCAATTTTATTGACCACTGCTTGCAATGTTTTGGTTGCCAAAGCTTCCTTTCGATCATTGCTTTGCTGTTGCTGCATTGACAATGAGAAGGCTTGAAACATATTAGCAATAGATGGATCCATGTGCATACCTTGTCCTTTAGAAGACACCCCACCAGAAACTCCTCCCAAAAATCCTTCAAAATTTTTATTTTTGTTTTCCATAAAATAAAGATAAAATCAACCGAAATCCAATACATTCCACCTCAAGCTTTCACGTCGGGTTCACCACTTTTGTCGTATTACGTGCTTTCCTGCTCGAGAATGCGCCGGGCGTCTGGCTGTAGAAGGTAGTATGGAGATTCGCCAATAGTCAAGCAGTCTATCAGTTTTTGACTGCTGGAATATAAACGACTGCAAGAATACACCACAAATCTATACGGATGCCCATCGACTGCTTGTCGAAGTCCTTTTTATCCCAGCCGGTAGGTCTCTAGACGTTATAGAGAACCCCAAACAACCCAATCTGCTAATCTCCGATACCGCTTTGTACTTATGATCTTGTATCCACTGACCGTCTTGTTAGATTAACCCAATAAATTTCATTCACTCCGCATACTCAATCCTATAGACATCTTTTTAATCCTTCAATCACAGACGTAACTCGATTTCACAAAACAGTCAAGAGTAATCAAACCCACTTCATTAAAAAATACCGATTCACCATTACAACACTGACTTCAGCAACGATTGCCTCAGTCTTCCCAAAACTCTATGAAGAAGAAAAATCCAATTCTCCGTCTTTTCTTCCCCGACCCGAAGCATGAAGCTCCTCTCCAATCCCCTTGATCTTCAAAAACCTCCAATGAAACCGAATTAGTAACCTTGAAAAGAGCTTGAAGCTAGCTCCTTGATCCAAAAAACCCCCCCCAAAACTTATTCTCCCCCTAACTTTATCCTCTGAATTTCTTCAATCTTTTGTCTTGGATCCGGACTTGGCTCCCATCGTCAGAGCTTAGATCCAAAATTGGCTCCCGCCGTCAGAGCTTCCTCCTTCGTTTTTACCTTTAAGAAATCCATTTACCGAAAACAACGTTCCCTGAAACGGCACAGATAATAGGACAGCCTGAAACAGAATCGAAACCCCGTACTCGGATCCACATTGAGTCGCCCGACCGATTCAGGTCTCATATTGGGTAAGATGCCCATAGTAACCTGGATGTTCACGTAATTGGGTCAAATTGGTCCTTCGCGTCAGACTGGCTGAGGCTCGTAGCAAGACTCGGATTTTCTCGTAACTAGACTGCATTGGGTTGCTCGACCAATGCAGGTCTCATATTAGGTAAGAGGACCCGGATTGGATTCTTGAAATTGGATCCAATTGGCTCTTCGAATCAGCTCACCTGTGGTGTGAATTGGTCCTTTCTCTTCCTGCTGACTCCCGTTATTGGAATCGAATGGAGCATTTCAGTATGCCCCGGCTGACTGTAACGCGGTGACTGAACGTGGCCACTCAGTATTTGCACTGGAGTTGGTCGTTGCTCTCAATATTCGAGGTAACTGAACATTAATAAAAGTCCCCTTTCTTTATATTTTCACGGTATACTCTTGTTACAACACGACACCGCTAGTTGGAGTGGCATAAATGATAAACAGTGTACTTTTTTTGGACAATATTACAAATGTTCTTGCTCCAATAAATAAGGATTTTTTGATTCGGGATCTTCTGACAGGCTTACTCTCAGAATATTCTATAGGAAATGTCATGCTTTGTAACCTCGAATCTATAGATGGATTATGCATTTCTAACTAAGAAAGATCAAGAATAACAAGGTTTGATGGGGTTCTAATAATATTAAAAATAATATAACTACTATGGTCTTTAAACGTCACCTCTATAGGTTTTGATTCATGGATGACACTACTAGACAATAAAGGTCGTCCATCTATTATTTCTATGTGAACGGGTTTAGGTTTTTGTACTAGTAGAATCTTGTGATGCTTAGCAAATTCTTTGTCTAAAAAGCAAGCAAATATTCCTTAATCTAATAACGCTAAGGTTTTTAGTTTCTGAGGGCCAAAAGATAGAGGAATGATAAAGTAATGGGCAGGCTGAGTGGAAAGAGAGAAACTTGATTGTTGTTGTGGTATTGAATTGTCTAGCCACACTATCCCTATTGTTGCTCGAAATCTTCATTTTCCTAAACAAATGTGCCTCTAGTCCTGACAATGCGTTGATTTTGCTTCTTGGGACAATTTCCAGCTCTGTGGCCTTCTTCAATGCAATATAAGCATAGTCTTTCATCCATACGCCACTTTTTTTCTTATAGAGTTAGAGATTTGACACGTATCACGTCAATTTGCATGTCTTCTACCTCTGAATGTGAATTCAGGCTGCTTACTAACATAGTTGGAGCGTGATGAGCCGTATGTTGTCTTGAGTGTTGGTCTTGGCGATGTTGGAACACGCGATTATCGCACCTCACAGCTTGGCTAATGGCTTCGTTGAGCATTCACAGATTGGGAAGAGATAATAATAAATCCTTCATGTCGTCCCTCAAGCCCCAATAAAATTGACTCATCAATGCTTCCTCGTCCCAGTTGATGTCATATGCTAATTTTTTGAAATCTGATGCGTAGACTGACGCAGAGCATGCCCCTTGTTGTAGCGACCGGATCTTTGTTGTAATCCATCATGCCTTGTCATATTCACCAAATGCTTTCACAAATGCCTCCAAAAAAGTTTTGAAGTTGTTCAAAATTGACGATCTTTTCTCAAACAAAGGAACAAACCATAATAGAGCTTGCCCCGTGAGCAAAGTTCTAACTAGTCCAACATGTGACTCCTCCGTCGAAAAGCATTTGGGCTATAAAGTTGTTATCAATCTAATTTGATTGACAAAACCTCGAAACTTAGAACGCATACCATCGAATTTTTTTGGAAGGCTAATTCAGGGCTCTTTTTGTTGTAATATCAATGGTCCTTGTTGAACTAGAAGCAAAGCTGCTTCTCTTGGTGCTGAAGCTTGAGGCTGGTGAATCCTTGATTGTGCCATCCTGGATGCTTCATTGTTATGAAGTCTTGCAATAATTCCTTCAATCTCTACAGTTCTCTATGATAACATAGCAAGAGTATTTATAATGACATCCAACTTGGACTCTAAACTTTCAGTCATACTAATATCTTGACCTCCATCCATTCTAAGAGAAGAAAAGAAATGACTCTACAAGAAAGCAGTATTGGTTTAGAGGAGGATACTCCGCAACCTCTAAAATACCTTAAAACCTTCAAGAAGAGGGATAATCCATTCTTTCTAAGAAAGATAAGACTCTAATATTATAATAGAAGAAATATCACTTTAGAAGAGGGTAATCTGCAACCTCTAAAATGCCAACACCTTCAAGCAAAGGGATAATCTACAGTCTAACAAGAAGGAACTAGCTCTGATATGAAAGATAAGTGTAGTCTCGACAAACTGTCACAAATTTGGAATACTGACAGTCTAAACAAAAATCTAAACAAGAAGCTCAAGAAAAATCAACAAGAAGTAGATTAATCACATGAGTACAAGAACAATACTAGAGAGGTGAGTTAGAGCTCCAAGAGGTGTATTGTCGAGACCGAGGATCCCCTTAGTCTCGGTTCCTATATATACTACAAGTTAGGAAGCTTCTCAAGTAACTTCCACAAACTTGAAAACTTCTCAAATAGCTTCTATAAATTATAAAGCTTCTCTAGAACCTTCTAGAATCTTCTACAACTTCCTAGTGTATGTTCTTGATACTAATATCAAATCTAATCCTACGTGCAATAAGTTATAAAAATTTTCCAATTATGCATTAGAATGGAGCCTAAGCTCTATGCTCCACATTCCTTTTTGGCTTATTTTGTCTATTTTTGCCTTTGTCTTCTAAATTTTTTTCCTAGAATCATTTTTTTTTTTATTCTTAGCCTTGTTAACATCTCTCCTTTTCTACTATTGTAGACCTTGCTACTACCTTTTCATTTGTGGTATGTATTCTTCATTATTGATTTTAAAATAAAAAAATACCTCAATCTTTACCACAAGCTTGATAGATCTTCATTACCATTACTACCATCTTCTTAAGCCTTGTACTCAGTGCCATCACCACGATGTGACTACCTCTACACCTCACTCTAGTACTCGGGATTATAATATTTTTGAGTTGTGGCTGAAATTCTTGGTATTGCTTCTATAAATTAAGTTGCTTCTTGTCCTCCAGTCATCAACATTTTCTTCTTTTTTTTGGCATTTTTGTATTTCCTATCAAGTTCTTTACCTCATTCTTTTGCCATAGCCCTTATGAATAGGATATATGTTAAATACTATACTCTTGATTACTTATTAAACTCTTAGTGGTATTTGTTAAATCCAATAGGAACTAAAAAGTTTGATATGTCTTTTGTCCATATATCTAAGTCTGATGAATAATTTGCACATCAATATTGCTACAAGCTTCCATCAAAGTTTCTTTTGACTTTGTCCTATTCAAGTATAGTTCACTGTATTTTGAATTCCAACAAGTATGCTCACATTCAAATCTTTCATAAAAGATCACAATCAATCAATGGTGCATTTTTTTGAAAAGATTCCATTTGTTAATTTACTTGCTCATCAATGGGTTTGCTATCCGCCATATATAAAACTTCTAAAAATTACTACAAAGAATGTTACTTCCTATTTAAAATATAACTTAAATAATTCTTCTTAAGTCCCTCTTGGACTCAAGTCAAAAACTCTCAAGATCGACATTCAATCACCTCCAACTGTGCATTACATTATGACTCTGTATCATGGTGCAACTTAAAGTCATAGTCCATAGGAATCATTATCCAAATAATTTGGTCTTTTAGGAGATGACATCCATATCTTAACTTAATTCAAATTTCTATTAGTCAACAAAAAAAAAAAAAAAAAAAAAAAAAAAAGGCTAGAGAGACCTAAGTATGAAGCATCTAAAACTCATCTCTTTGAGTCTAAAATTTTCCTATTCCACATCGTGCCTCTACATAGTGCAAACAATAGGGTAAAGAGATAGTCCTCCTATCATCTCTATTGATATCTTATCCCAACTTATCCATGGGCTTAAGGTGTGCCTTGGCTCTTATCATATTTTCTTTTTTCTTGAGACGAAGTAAGTATAAGGATCAAATTTTTGGACCTTCATACCCTCTTTCACTTTAGGGAGTTAATGTCTTCATTGATACATAATTTGATATTTTTTTTTAAGAGGTTGATTTTCTTAGAAATTTTTTCTTATACTTTTTTAGAAGATTTATTGTACTACATCATTTCGTTTCTAGTATCAAAGATATAAATATAAAAGAACTAAAAGTTTAATACATTCTCATGTCATTCAAAAAGATGAGGAAAGCACTCAATGGTGGTATAACATTATACTAAAATGGCTATTGCTAAAGACAAGAAGATTAGGAATTACGTGGTAATGTTTTATAGGACCTCAAACATATGTCCAACTTACGAGATACATATCTAACTTATAAGATAAGTTTTTTATATGTGTGCCACATAGTTAGCTTATTCTACAAGCTACTGTGACATTGAATACTTGGCTAATTTATCGACTAAGTTTCTAACCTACCAATCAACTACAAACATATCTAAAGTTAAATATGTGTCTATTAAGCTTCAAAGAAGCTTTGCCATAAGATAATATCAAATCTACTTACATTTATTTTCTACCTAATACTTCTTATTTAGATAAATATGTATCTTTGTCATACTTCAATAGCTTAAAGGTTTTTTTCTTTTTTATGTAGTCTTAAGTTCTTTTTATTTAGTATTGAAGTTTTCTTCTTAATTGTTTGTGAGATGGGACACTACTCATTTCTCACGTTTTTCTTTGTGCAACTTCTTTTCTACCTTCAACTTTCAAGTATTCTCAACTCTTGACTTAAAAATTCACATTTTCTTTTATGAATCATAAAGACTTGCATCTTTACTTAGACTTTGCTATGGCCATTGAATTCCTTAATTAAAACCTATCTTGCCTTAGTACTCTTTCTTGCCATATCAAAATGACTTATAATCACCTAATGAAAATTTTATTTAGAAAAGGCCAATCATTTAGGCTTGATTGCTTAGAGTCTTGTATTTACTATATATAAGCTTCTTAAGATTTCCTTCTACAAAGTCTCTTTAGATTAGAATCTCTTTAAATCTTTCATCTTTTGAAAACTTCTTTTAGCTTAATCTTTTAAAAAAAACTTCTTCTTACTTAGTGTATCTAGCACTAAATTCTCTTTGCTCAATTTGTGAATGAATTTAATGTCTATTAAAACTATTAAATCGATTACTTCAACTCTTTAGAAGAGGCTTGATTTTTTTAAGTAAATTACTTAAGAGAAATATTATCCATGTACACCTTAATTTTCCAACTTCTCAAATAATGTCTCCAAGCTTTCAAACAATATACTATTACAAATAACTCTTTCTCATGTATTAGCCACCTCAATTGGCTTCCACTTGGCTTCTTGTTTTTAAAAGCTTCGAGTCTCCTTTCTTGTATTGCCACCTCTCTAATTGCAAACTTACTTGCATCCTTATAGACTTCAAATTCCATATCAAACTTGGGATAGAATAAAACACTACTTGAAAGCAAAGCCTTTTTTTTATTTATATGAAGGATTCATCACATTCACAATTCTACTTAATGGATTTATTGTCCTTCTTTAAGAAGCTTATAAGAGGATCACCATTCTTGGACAAGTTTCTTATGAACTTTCTATAATAATTTGCTAGTCCTAAGAAGGATCTAACTTCTTTTTGAATTTTTGGCACATCCTAATTTTTGATATTATGGAAAATTTGACAAATATATGTGCTATTATCAAGAATATGGGATATTTTTAATGTTTCAAGAAATTTCACAAATATTTTCAATTTTTTTTCTAATCAAAAGCCATGATATTTTTTCTTTATATAGAAATATTTATTTATAACTAATCTTATTTAGAGAAGATAATCTATTCTAAGAAATAAATGGTTTTTAAAAAAATTGGTCTTAAATTAGTAGTATAACTACTTCCATTCTAATCTAAACTAATTTCTAAACATAGAAAAATTCTTTAAAAAATAGATGTATTTATAATCTTTTATATCATAATTTTAATTAAAAAAAATAAAGAAGTGATTTATATTGTAGATAATTTAATTAGAGCCAAATACCAACTTAATAAATATAATAATTACTATATTTTATACAAACTCTATGTAATTTTAAAAAAAATCTTATCTAAGTAATACTCAATAGAAAAAAAACTATTATATTATTTTTACATATTTTTACACATTTATCTATTAAGACTAACAAAATAATTAAATAAATAAAAATAAAAATTTTGCTTAGTTAATCTAATTACATACTTGATTGGTCTAGGTAGTCTTTTTACCTCTAATAGAAATTAGAATTGAAGTTTGAATAACAAAAAAATTGAATGTTATATTTTTCATCTTTTTAAAATTTATTATGTTAATATTTAATAATTATAATTGCACACTTGTTAGAATTTTTGTACAAGAATGTATAACATTTTATTATAGACAATCATTTTAAAATGTCAAATTTTAAAATAATACTTAGATTTGAGGTTTCGACCTCTTTTTTTAAGAATTGATACTATTATAACATCACTACCATTATTCTATGATTTTATTTTATTTTATAGAAATATCCATTATTATTGGGTAATTGCAAACAAACCTTTGTGCAAGTTTATAGCATGTTGTGTTGTAATACTAATCCTTTTAAATAATTAGTATTGCATTTGATTGAACTAAACACATGGTTATTTTTATTTTTATTCATAAGTACAATTGTACAAAATTTATTTGGATCAATTTCACTCCTTGAATTGTTATTGCTTAAACAAGTACATAAAATCAATTGACTTTCTCTGTAATCTAATCAGCAAGTAAATAATTGGAAAATCTGGACTAATTTCTACATGAGAAAATGCGAAAGTTTTCTAACTTCGGCGCTTCAACTTGCAGGACTTGCTCTTGAGCATGACGGGGCTCACCCCCATCGTCACATCACAGTCCACACGAACCTTGAATCCGGGGGAAGTGTAACTTCCAATCTTAACGTGAACTTTGGCGCTTGGGCGGAAGTGGAGCGGGACACTGTTGCTCTAGATCTGTGAGGCAAGAGTAGTTGCGGAGGTTGAAGTAAGCGCGTAGTTATTGACGAGGACTTCAGACGTGATGGTTGTGACGTTCTGGTGACCTTGGTAGAAGCCGGGGGCGGTGCTGTGCCCAAAGACTTGCCCGTCATACTCGGATTCTATGTTGATGTTGTCATATTTGATGCCGATCTTCTTTTTGGGATTGTTAGCTGTGATAGTGTAGAGGATATCGGCGTTAACATTGTTGTTCTGTCCCACACTGAAGCTACAAAAATCAACGTTGTCGAGGCTGTACTTGGGCAAGTGGATGGGCTTCAGCACCAACCAGAGCACCAAAATCGTAATCCCCGCCAGAACTAGAAACCCAAACAGCAATGTGCAGAATATGGATAACAAGCAGCAGCAGCAGCCGGCAAGCCTGCCGCGACATCCACGATGGCGAGGTTTAGCGTATGTAGCCGGAGGAGGGATCGATGGCGACCCGGGGTGCACTTGGTCTCCCATGATTGCTGTAAATTCCACTATCCAAACGCTTCACTGTTTTCCGATCACCTCACGAGAAGACTCTTGCCGAAGTCCTACTGCGCGCAAGTTCAACAAAGGGATTGTAACTTTGCACCACGGGGTCTCTTTCGGCGAAGGTGTAACTCCGAGCACGACCTGTTTCCGCTTGCTTCGCTTAATTTCTCTACAAACTCGTTGCTCAATAATGTGGAGTATGGGAGCTGCGGCAGCTTATATTGGTGGTTCACGATGCCGAAGGCGGCTTTGAGTGGAGATGTTGATGTTTAGTTGAACATATATTAAAGCTGCTGGATATAGACATCAACTTCATAACTGCCTAGAACAAATAGACTGATAGGTACTAAGTCCTGGATATCGATCCAAACATAAATAGGATATCCACCGAACAAGGGTAACTCTTGTTGTATTAAAACAACTCTCTGCAAATGGAACGACAGTTCACTTGTTTTATCACCTGTAGTAGTGTCCTAGCGTTTGGGATTAATCTTTGTGTTCAGTGATTTTTGCTCTTGCTGTGAATTATAGAACACTGTGGGTCATTGGTATTGTATGCTGATTTTTTCGTTAGGTGACCTTGTTCAATAAAGCAAGAATCAACATGGTATCAGGCGAATGATGTGAGAGAGAGAACTGAAACTACGAGAGTGAACTATGGGATCGATGGACTTGATTATTGCAACTTCTAAGATGCTTGCAGGGCCCGATAACTACAAGATGTGGAGCAGCACGATTCGGAGCGTACTGGAACGTGAAGACCTGTGGGACGTGGTGGTTCTGAGCAAAACAACACAAAAGGATCAAAACAAGGAGGCTTCACCATTAGTCAGCGGCACCTCATCGAGCTTAGTCTTGATGGAGAGAGAAGAAATGGGAAGTGCTGATCAAGCGGATGACTCTGCCTCAAAAACTAGTTTAACAAAGCAAGAACAGGAAATCCTCCGCAGACAAAGAACGCGGGCCGTGGGATTCCTCCGGCTATCTTTATTAGAAATGATAAAATCCTATATCCTTGATACTTCTGACTCTACTGTGGCTTGGAAAATCCTAGCAAATATATATTCAACAAAAACAATAGCAGATGTGATAAGAATACTGGACAAGTGGAAAAATCTCAAGATGACAGAAAATATGATAATGTCCATCTTCATCCAGCATGTATATAACTTGCTGAATGACTTGAAAGAAATCAATGAGTTGCCAATGGACATTGTAATTGTACACAAGATTCTCAAGAATCTACCTTAAAAATATGAAATGTTTGTGAAGATACTTTGAGCAGAGAAAGTCATGCCATCTCTATCAAATTTGGCTAATAGACTGTATATGGAAGAACTTGAGATGAAATTAAAATCAAGGCTTAATGAAGAAGCGTTTATGATTGGAACAAGGAATACTCCACAAAGAACTTTCATTGGGTTCAGAAATCTGAACCAATCAAATAATAATTTTTGAAGAACACCTTTTCAAGCTTGGACCACTATTGGAGAATGCAGCTAATAGCATACAACAACCACATGTCACCAATGTGGCAAACCAGATCATATAGCAAGGTACTATCAATGAATGAACATTGACAACCATACAAAGTATTGTTGATAAATTTCCTTCAAAAAGTGAAATTGAGAATGCCTTACATGTTTTGTCAATAATATCACAAGAAAAAGATTGGATTATTGATAGTGGTGTCTTGAGGCACTTCTTAGAAGACCAATGAGTCTTCTCACATATGAAAAACTTTCTTAAACAAAAAATTGTAGCAACAGTAGATGATAGAAATCATTCTATAGAAGGAAGAGGTGATATTCAATTTTTTTAAAATAATAACAAAATAAAACTATTGAATATGCTCTATGTTCCTACTTTGATACAAAACCTCTTATCAGTTAGATAATTTATAGGAAACAACAATCAGATCCTAATATTTAGAAAAGAATGTTGTATTGCATCAAAAGATTCACACCTTCAAAAAATATACACCCTTGGTTATTGAGATCCAAAATCTAGGCTCTATAAACTAAACATAAAAGGTACAGTCATTCTACCTCAAAGTTTACTAAAGGGAGCCAACAATATTAATGGCATAGACTCCATATCAAAATTGACGGATGCCAAAAATATAGAAAGCAGTAAATAAAAGCCTTCATCAAAAAGTCAACTGACAACAGATGTATATATAAAATATGATTGCGGATCCTTTTAGAATATTCAAACAAAATCTTCAAAAAGAATATTCATAAAAAAATTTAAGCAAGATTTCTACTTGTCACATTGTCATGCGGGATTATATAAAATGATGTTGTTAGACAATGAAAGCATGGCTAAAATTAAAGCAAATAAATTAATTATTCAACATTTCTTTGAAGAAAAACAAACAAGAAATCCAAATTCCAAAGAAGGCACAACAAGAGCAAAAAAAACATTGGAATTGATACATATAGATGTATGTGGTCCTCTATCAATTACGTCCTTATTAGGTACGAAATATTTTCTTTTCCTTATTGATGACTATTTTAGAAAATTATAGATATATTTTTTCAAAGAAAAAAATCAAACATTTGAGAAGTTCTTAGAATTCAAGGCTATGATAGAAAAACAAACTGGAAAATATATAAAAAAAATTTAAGAATTGATAATAGAAGAGGATTTATTGCACAAAACTTTTCAAATTTTTGTTCAAAGAATAGAATTATTAGATAATTTATACAACCATTTATACTTCAATAAAATAGTATAGTAGAAAGAAGAAATATATTCTATAGCTTGAAGCAACCAAAATTGTAATTTATATTATTAATAGATCACCTACTAAAATAAATAAGTCAAACATGTCACTTAAAGAAGTATTCTCAAGAATTAAACCAAAATTACATCACTTGAAAAGCTTTGGATGTTTATCACATGTATACGTTAGATAACAAATAACAAATAAACTACAACGAAGATCTATTATCGATGCATTTTTTAGCTATAATAAATACATTAAAGGATATAGAATATATTTGCATCATCTCAAGAGGATCATAGTCTCAAGAGATGTGATAATAGAAGAAAATAAATTTATAGACTATGACTAAACTCAAGATGAAAATCTTACAAATAAAAATATGAAAATAGAGATATCAATAGAAGAAGTTCAAAATCATGATGAATTATCAAAAACATAAGTACAAAATTTCTCAACAAAAGAAAAATCTATCCTAAAAGATTTTCAAAATATATCCAATCTATAAGAGAATACAGAAATTGATGATCAAATAGAACCTGGAAATGAAATAGAAAACCTTTCTAGAAATGCATTTCTATTTGAATTTCAACAATAAAATATAGACCAAAATACATCTAATTTTAGCTATACTCTAAGCATTGAGATTAATGAATGGCCTAATACTGAAATCAACAATGACATATCCTTTGTTGAAACTACAGATCCTTTAAAATTGAAGCAAAACATGACTTGGCTTCCACCAATTGTTACATGAGCAAGTAGACAAACAAGACCTCCCAGTGTCACATTACATGGCATTTGGCTTGAAAATGCACTGGGCACCTGGATGTGGAATTTGAGCAATTCTGAATCTTTTAACTTGGAGCTCACATTCTGCCCAGGAATTATATTTCCCAGGATGGAATCCAATTTTCAACTGCATAATATTTTGACCACAGATCATTGAAATCTGCCCAAGGTCATTACAGACACCTTTTGCCCTGTGAAGATAAATAGGCAACAGGGAATCAGGAACATGATCTGCTAATCGGGCGAGCCTGCAGAAGGGGAACAATCAATTCTCCAGCCATCTCAGCAACCAATTGCAAAGTTGTGATGACCAGTAGGAATGATCGACCCTAAAGACCTCTATAGTCGTTAGTCAAAGAGCTAACAAAGGAGAAAACATTCAATCGCAAGAAATCAATGAAACCCTCCAGCGAATAGCGTCGACCATCTTGTGCCAACCCCGTTTTTGAAATTTTTGAGTCTTGCTGAATCCACACCAATTGCCGTTTCTCAAGAAGTGAACCCTCGCAGTTTACTATAATTGAAAACACAGTATAGAACCTCTGGGGCAAAGGGGGGGTGTTGAGTTGAACATATTAAAGCTGTTGGATTGACGCCCCGTCGGATAGAACCTATCAAGATATAGACATCAACTTCGTAACCGCCTAGAACAAATAGACTGATAGGTACTAAGTCCTGGATATCGATCCAAACATAAATAGGATATCCACCGAACAAGGGTAACTCCTGTTGTACAAAAACAACTCTCTGTAAATGGAACGACAGTTCACTTGTTTTATCACCTGTAGTGGTGTCCTAGCGTTTGGGATTAATCTTTGTGTTCAGCGATTCTTGCCCTTGCTGTGAATTATAGAACACTGTGGGTCATTGGTATTGTATGCTGATTTTTTCGTTTCGTGACCTAGTTCAATAAAGCAAGAATCAACAATTGAGAGGGTGATTAACAAGCGAGTCATGTGCGCTAATGATAGTGCCCAGAACGCTGCATGAAACCGCGGCGATGTAGATAAATTCGCCGCCAGCGACACGGTCCGGAAAGAAAAGCGCGCCGGAATGCTATTTTTGAAACTGTCGAAGAACATCACTCACTGTGGGTCTCGACGTCCCCGGAAGAACTGTGTCCTCGAAACCTCCCAACTCAATTGACTGCTCCACCGTCGTGGGCCGTCGGGTCGCAGCTGCCGCTCAGATCCAATCATTACCACCGAGCCAATTTCTGGGAACGGAGGGAGGGAAGGTAGGGGGAACCTGCGGGGCGGGCAGGTTGGGAATGATTTACAACTCCTACCCATGGATGTTTTCACTGAAGAAACATTTTGACACTGACCCGCATTTTACACAGGGTATACTGAAGTTTGTATAGGGGCTTAAATCTCAATCCCAAATCCTTCTATTCTCTCTAGTATACCCCCCAAATTCCTTTGACAGCCATTATTTCCACCATTACCAAGTTAAATTTGTTCAATCATGTACTGCATAGTACACAGCTCTTTGTTTTTCTTTTTGATTTTGCTTCCTTATTCTAACCCTGTCTTCAGAGCTCATAGATAAACTTGCTTTTTAAAGTTGCAAAGTCTTGTAAAAATACATTTTGACTAGATTATGACATTATGGGACAACTTGTTTTGATTTTCAACCATCACTTTTGCTTCAGAGAATATTTTTTTGTTGTCGCACACAACAACATTCAATGTATTAGATACTTTTCTTTCCAGGAAGAATTTTTATAACTCAAAAAATTTACTCATTAATTTTTCTCCAACTTGGATACTTTATAAACAAGGATTCAAAATTGATTTAACTTGATTTAAAATTGATTCAAAATTCAAACTTTCATAAGTATTAAATACTTTTTTTGTATTAATTTATCTTTATGTTATTTTTTTTATATAGTCAAGGGTAATATATATCACATTGCTATATCTTACATTTTATAAGTACAAATAATATGATTTTAAAAAATAATATTGAATAAATTGGGGAGAAAGAAAGAAAAAGAAATTATAAACCAAATCAAGTCTAAGTTTGGGTCCTAATTACAATCTATGCTGAATGTTTATTTTGATTTAATTTCAAACATTATTTATAATAATAACCACAAATATTATTGCTATTTTTATTGTGAACAATCTAAAGTCAGATTTTGAGTCCTTTGTATGAAAAAAAAAAAAAAAAAAAAAAAAAAATCTTGGTATATTTTAACTTGGGATGTTAAAGAAATATTTGAGTTATTTAAGTGTGATATGCACTTATAAGCATGCATGCACTTCTATAAACTATGTGTTAACAAAAATAATGGCCCCTGAATGCTTTTATCTGTATTCTTTATTCTTTTTTAATCCTCCACATTAATAATGGAGAACATTTTTAAAATCTAATACAAAGAAACAAGCAATAGTAATAAAAATAGTTGAAATATGTTTATTTACATTGAGATACATTTATAACAACAAATACCATTATTACTTATATACAATATCTTCTAAAATCATAAGTAGAATTTGAAAGAAATTATTATTTGTAAATACGTAAGAATTATTTCATGAAAACACTGAATTTTTTATTAAAAAATACACATGAAAAAATCACACAAAAAAAAAATATTATCATGTATCTGAGGATGTATATGTGTGTGTGTTTAGGATGGAAAATACATTGGCTTTAAGTCCAATTATTTCCCGCCCTGCCACATTCCCCCAACTCTTCCTTGCATTTTTGAAAATCTGTATAACAGCGAGGATTAAATCTTGGGATTGGAGGGATGAGATACCTCAAGCTAGTTGATTGAATTAGGAGGTTTTGAAGCTTAACATTTATGTGGAATTAATTTTTGTTTTTATTAAATGAGCTTTGACACAAATAGAGATGATTTCTAAATTAAAATTTTAAGAATAACATACAAAAAAAATTGATACATCTATTACATAGATTTAAATTACATTACATTTTAACAATATAAGAGCTAACATATAATATAAGAAGTGGGATGGTTATTCATATTCTATATTATTAGATTTGTTGTTAAAACAAGACAATTATGCTTTAAAAAATATAAATAAAATAAAAGAATGATTTTATAAATTTAGAAAAATAAAAATAAAAACAGAAATAATTAAATTGGTTTATATTTTTGTAATTTAGATATAAATAATCTATTTTAAAATCTTATTTTTTTTAATAAAATTACTTGTGTATCAAAAAATCACTTTGTTGTTTTTATGAGAACTTCAAATTGCTTTTGAATTTATGTGCTTAATGCATATTCTAACTTTTTTTTCAAGTATATAACACTGTACACCAATATATCTTGTGCATAACATATTGTGCCATTTAAAAGCTATATAAACTATGTTTGTACTACTGTACTTATTGTAATGAGTGTGTATCTAAGATACAAATGGTAGTGTCAGAAAACATACCACAAAGTATAAAATAAATAATGGATTGAGTTATAGTTTAATATTTATTATAATTAAAAAGCAAGTGGAACAAGTACACAAACCACACTTCCAAAATAAAAAATTAGAAATAACTCCAAGTATTTAGAAATTTTTAGCAAAACTCAAGTCAGTTAGGTCTTTTTTACAAATATTTTGTAGAAAAAATCCAAAAGGAGTGCAGAAACTCTAGAACAAATATACTAATTAAGTCATGTATTAATATTATAAAGATTTACCACTCTATAGTAAAAAAGTTATAACATAATAACTATTCTTTTAAAGAATAAATTTAAAAAATATGAGTCTTTTTAATTTTTTAGAATACTTACCACAAAGAGGTTTAAACAAAAAGTTAAGAAATTCTAAGATATCATTTTGAGATTTTTTATTAGACTTAGAATCCAAATCTAATACTTTTGATGGTATTATATTTCATAATACATCTAAATTATAAATAACTATATTTTTAATAGATGCTATTGGTATATTGTAATAGTACTATTGGATAAAAGAAAAAAATAAAGATTATATTATAGAATAATTTAATTTAAAATATAATAAAAAAATATTTTAGAAATATAGATAAAAATTAAAGAAGTCGTATCATAGATTTATTGCTAATGATATTAAAAAAAAACTTCTTATTTATTTTGTAAGACTATAAAAAAAATATTTAAAAAAAATTAAATTAAGTGCATATATAGGTAAAAGTAAAGAATAGCTCTTATAAAAAATTATCCAAAAAAAGCTTTAAATTGACAAGTATTGATAGATATCTTGGTTCATAATCGGATCCTAAGGTACAAAATTATGTGCTTATGACATTTTTTTTTTTTTTTTTTTTTTTTTTTTGTTTGAAGGGCAAGATTGGAAAGTAGACTTGATAGGATTTCTTAATGTATTTATTTTGAATAATTAAAGTGGATAAAGAATTTGTGAGAGCTTTGCAAAGCCAAATTTGTTTTGGATGAATCTATTATTTATAGAATAAAAAAGAAGTTACATTTCGATAAATTATGTGAATTTTATAAATTCGTGAAAGTAGTTGTATTGGATGTATTTTATAAAGTTGAGCTTAATTTTATTATCACATAAAAAATAACTCAAATTCAAGTAAATTACAGTCTTAAAAATTGGCCTTTGAATGTTATTAAAGATATCTATGAATTTAAGCCATCTGCTAATTGGATTGAAATAAATTTTTATTTATAGATATTTGATATAGTTTCTAATATTTAGAAAAATATTAAAAGTAAGTAAATGATTGAAAATAGAGCTATTGTTCTTGAAAGATTGATATTAAGGTTGAAAAAATAGGATGGCTAATATCTAAATAGATTAAGAGAATTTTCTTTCAATTTCTAATTTTGGTATTTTAAAGATTTTTTTTACTTTTTATTAATTCATAGATTAAGAAGTAAAAAATTTTAAATAAATATCAATATTTAAAATAATATTTATTGAAGTTTTAAATTTTTTATAGAATATACTAAAGATTCAATTAGAATTTGATTTTAATTTGTTAAGATTTAGTAAACATTTAATAAAGATGTTGTATGGTTTATTTATGATTTGATTAATTAAGATTTTATAAGGAGTTATTTAGGATTGACTAGGATTTAGTAAAGATTTTTGAAATTTTTTTTAAAATTTTTAAAATTATTTTTTAATAATTTTTTATAATTTATTGTCAACTAATTAAGTCTTATTTAGGATTTATTTAAGGTTTTTATAATTTATCAAGGTTTATTTTGAGTTAATCAGAATTGTGATAAGATTTCAGTAGAATTTTTTTAAGGTTAAAAATATATAATTAATATCTTTTTAATTATGCTTAGATTGTATAGTATTACTAAAAAAAATAATTTAAACACCTTATGTATTATTCTTAGATTATAAATTCAACTTCAAGGTAAGATCAAATCTTTTGGAGCCACATGTCCAATGCATTTTTAAGTTGATTTTCATAAAATACCACACTGTACAACAATATATTATGTGATAACACATCGCATGATTTGAAATCTATGTAAATTATATCTACATTAATATACACATAGTAATCAATATGTGTCTTTGTTGAAACATGCCTTAGAATTATTCTCTTAGATATTATGGTGGTGATGGCAAAAAATCCAAAAAATACAAGTATTTATTCTTGTGATGATCAATTGCACTAGGTTGTTTGTTGCTGAATTTGAATAAAGCATGGTAGTCCCTACATTGAGGTTTTTACTTCTCTCTACATAAATGCCTTCTCTCTCTTTGTTGTAGTATCCTATAAAAATTAGGTACATCAACATCAATTCCAAAGACTTATAATTAGGACAACACTCTTATAACTCTGGATTCCAATACCAAGGATCCACCTTATTAATTGTCTTTGACCAATGCATTTAATTTACTTCTATCTCATTTACAAGAGTAATCTTAAATTATCTTTTATCTATCTTATATAGGCCTTAGATTATAATAGCAAGAAAATTGCTCTTCAATTTCTATTTTCTTCTACCTTTGTTTGACTTATTCTTCTATCAAACATGTTTTCTTTGTCTTGCTAAAACCTCACATTCAGACTTAATTATAAAATGTTGCTTGAATGATAGAATATTTTTACAACTTCAAGTAAGATAAGTGCATTTTCTTTTTCTTTTTTTTTAGAGCAAGTTACAAAAGACATCTAAATCTAGCCTTTGTACTATAATAATAATGCTACTTTGAGTTCCAACTTTTAAATTGCTATTAGAATCAATTCAAAGTGTCAAGTCAAAGACTTTGTCACAACACTATTAGCTCTTTGGAATGTTGTTAGTAATATAATTAACTAAAGATAATTTATTGGTTCTATTTTTTACTTGCACATAAGTTTATATCTTTTGTGATTTTTACTTTTGTAGTTATTTAAAAATATACAAGAATTTCCATACTTAGTATAATGATCAAAGGCTTTGAACATCTCCTCTTCTAACTTGTACAATACTTCATGCTTTCTATTTCCCTCACCTTATCAATTATTTGGAAGTAATGTAATAGCTTTATCTTATATTCAAATGCTTCTAATCATTTTTGGTCATAATATCTATACCATCACAATAATCTATTTTAATAATATTTCTTACTAAAATATGACTTTATACCTCTCATATTTCTTATCTTGACAATCCTTCAAAAATATACTAATACCTAAATAAAGTAATTCCTTTGCTTGTACTTATTGCTTGGTGATATGATTACATTGTTTCTTTTTGATACCTTAAAGAGCCTCAATTAAAGAAAAAGATATTTCTTGCCACTCCTTTAAATTTGGCCCTCTTTGGTCATGATAAACCACTACCATATTGAATAGTGATAAATACAAATTATTTTGCATACGTCTTTTTTTGAATTGGTACACTCCAAAAAAGCTATTATAATATCTTAAAATAGCTATTTATAGACAAAATATTAGATACAATAAGTATTATATAGTAGTATATTCTTTATGTCCTTTCAAGAGCCATGTCATTTATTATAGCTCAATTATTAATATAAAAATACTTGCCAAAATATTACATGCTCTAACTGTCAAGGACATGAATCTCGAAGAAAGGGAATCCTCAATACACTCTTCTATCACTGAAGAGAACTAAAATGTTACTCAAAAGGTGATGTAATATTCACTAGAATGGCTATTGCCAAAAACAAGAAGACTAGAAAGTCTTGAAACAAGACCAAGATTAGAAAGGCATTGTCAAGAGTGAAGAAGGCTTCATTCTTGCATCCATATATACTATCTAACTAAGAGCCACGTGGCGATGTCCTATAGGACCTCCCATATGTGTTGACTTTGCTAGCTACATGTCTTATCTTGCAAGGCAAGTTATCTATGTATGCGCTACGTAGTTGGCTTTTTCCACAAGCTACTACACAGAGATAACTCATTCCACAAGCTACCAATACATGGTCAGCTTTTTGGCCAAGTTTCTAACCTACGAACATATCTAAAGTCAAAACCACGTCTATGAAGCTTCTAGGAAGCTTCTCTAAAAGACTTTATGAAATTATTCTATTTTACCTACTTCTACTTAATCATATAAGTAACTATTGAGGTAATATATATATATATATATATATATGTCCATGATACTAACTTATTATTGTTATATTATTACTTTAACTTAGTGAGTATGTTGTCACCTATTTTCACCTCTCAAAAATATATAAGTTATTTCAAAACTCTATCAAGTTTAAATAAAAAATAATGATTTTAATTGATAAAAGAAGATGGATACAAAATATTGGTCTTCTACAACCACTACATGTATAATGACTACTCAATTATGTATTGATACAACTCACCTTATAAAGGTCTCTTACCTTTGTATTTATATTACTCTTAGCCTACTCTAAACTACCATCTTTTGCATAAATCAAATATAATCTTATTTTACTAATTGAAGTCATTTAAAAATATAGTTCTTAACTTGATACCTTTATTATAGTAAATACTACTCAATAACTATTCTAATTATTAACGTATTAACAAATGTACATTCCATTAGAATATTTTAACTTGTTATAAATATTATATCTGATTGATGCTTGAAGTTATCCTAACAACTTCTTTACTATCTTATATATTTCTTTCTTCTAGGATGTGCTTGTATTGAAAATTGTCCAATTTGAGTTTAGATGCTCTCATCCTTAACTAAGTTAGGAATCCTGGTTTTGATAAAGGTAAGAAACTTCATTCTCAGTACTTTACTAAACCAACTTTTTTGTATTGGTTCTATTGCCAATACTATTAAATCATCTTTTGAAGGTGGAGTAGAGGTATAGACCTCTTCCTTGCCTTTTCTCTCTATTACTATTTCTTTACTCTCTTCCAAGTCATAATTTTCTTTGTTGTCCAATAATAATACATTGCAAAGATATCTTAGATCCATCTATGTCTTTGCTTGTTTTGGAAGGAATGGTATTTCTTGCATTGGTTTTATCTACACAATCTCTTTTTCTTTTGATTAAGTCTCTTCAACTTTGTCAATATGTGGATTAATATCATAGAGTTGTTATGCCATCTTCTCTTGTACTTTTTTTTTTTTTTTTTTTTTTTTGCAAAGGTGATCATTTTCCTTCTCTTATTACAAATAATAGATGAAAGACATGATATACCATATGAAACTTTTATTTGTGTAAGCTCTAGCTTATAGTATAGTGTTAAGAAAGAACTTAACTCAATTTGAATATTCACAAATTTGCATACCTCTATTCTTATCCAATATTTAAAATTAGAAACTATTTATGCAATAAAATCTATTTCTATAGTAGAATCTTAATATATTCCTTTCTTTCTAATTCTTAGAAACCATTTTGAACAAATAAATTCCAAAATCATATCTCCTTTCAGTTTCCGAAATCGAAAAATAAAAAGAAACGAAAAAAATATTCTCAATAGTTGTAGAACATATGATTTGACTAAAGTTAGCACTCCCTCACCAATTTCGAGACATGCAATCGCTGCAGGGAACGGGCGAGGAACAAAGCAGGGACCAAGACCAGAATACAAAGGCGGAGGTCGCGGGAGGGAGGATGTGTGGGCAGGACCCGGATTTCCCCAAGAACCCTTCCATCCAACTTATGAAATTATGTTTTCATCCATCCACGAAATGATCCAGGTGCTCCAAAAGGGAGGACGGGAGGGGAAACGAACTGCGCAGCGGGGAAGCCAGCGGGGGCGAGGAGCTGAGGAGGTAAGAGGGGGGGGGGGGGGGTTTTCAGTGTACAATTAATCCTAATTTATGTTTGTAGATGATTACTTCTCCATTACAAACATAAAAAAAAAACTACAAACAAAGATGAAATAAATTATTCATTGGGTTCATTTCACAAAAAAAACACATTAAAAAGTTAGAGTAATACAGAGGACATTTCCTTCACTCATGACTTTTGCAAAATCAAATGCATTTTGCAATACTGAAAAATATCAAATTTTAAAAAAACAAACTAAATAGTTGCATAATCTTATAGCAGCCATGTAAAATTACTGTTAAGGGGTAAAGTCAACTGGCACAATATCATACAAAAATTAAGACACATACTTTTTAAGATGAATAATCAACACATAGGCTACAACTGTACAGAAAAAGAGTAACAACCTATTATCAGACAATCCTTCAACCTCAAAGTCACCTACACGCACAAAACTAAAATTTCAAGGTCTACAAAATTAACCATTCCCACAAAAGCAGAAAACCGAGGTCACAATCCAAACAATCCTGCAGCATCTAAAGCTCCCAAATCGCCTCATCAGAAATACTTCACAGCAATATTGACTCTCCAATCCCTAACATTTGAACGACTGCAACATACAACAACCCAGTTAGAAGTCAAATTTCCCTCTATTCCATAACAAACAAAGATCAAGGCCATGAACCAACACTCGAAACCATTCCTCACCAAAGAATATGCAATAAATCCAATGAGCCACAATTTCCGACTCATGCCCATGCTCTTGTGTTATTCTCATCATCAACGTTACAGGTCATTGTAAAGCGCATCCGAAACTACCCACAGCTTGCGCACCTCAATTGCCACTACTCTACTACACACTGCGTCACACGGTCCGCAATATACACACATTGTACACCCGCAGCGCCCTGCAGCGCCCCTACATGCACCCGCTTACTGCGGCTTCATGCCCACGTTGGCATCCCTGCCCTCGCCCGCAGCCTTGAACGTGTTGTAGATGCTCTCCGAAATGCCCGTGTTCTGCCTGTACGTCTGCTCGTCACCGGGCAAATTGTTCTGCTTCTCCTTGTTCCTGCTCAGGCGCCCCTCGTTCTCGCTCGCCTTGTCTCCCAGGCCCCGGGTCGGGGTGGCAAAAGCCTTGGCGATCGGGTTCACCCCCTTCTTCCCGTTCTGCTGCCCGGTTCCGGGCGCCAAGTCCGCAGCGGCCTGCACAGTCCACACGCAGTCAGGACAATCCACACCTCACTTCCACACTCCTCGTCAAACGACCCATCTGCTCGCAAACGCTTGCACCCGACAAAATGACAAAATACACATGGCACACGGCGCCTCACGTCGGCCCTCGCGGCGATGGCGTCACCAATCTTGTCGGAGGCTTCTGGTGCGTTAGGGTCCACTTGGCTGATGGCGGGTTGGGCTTCTCCGGCGCTGGCAGCCTGGCCTGTGATCTCCATCCCGGTCTTCTGGGCTTCGGCGAATGACTCGTCGCCCTTCCTCTTCGCATCTCCCAGAATTCGTTGCGACTGCAAAATGCATTCAGGCCGTCAATCACACACACCGCCAACATTCAGCGACGACTCCACGCACACTGCGCATGCCGCTACAGGCCATGCAAACCACCACATCTACCAATCACGACCCAATCCACTGCCGACATGTCTCATTGCCCCCGTTTCGTGCAAGTCGACGTACATGTCCGCATGCACCCTACGCACCGCTAAGCCGCGCATTCATGAACACACAATAACATCCCTTCCGGACGATGCGGCGTCACACACCCGATCCCAGCAATACCCCTACCACCAACGACAAAGCAGGCTGTTAAGGTGTGCAGCAAACTTACGGCCTCTCCAGCTTCGTTGTCTGGGAAGCTCAGGAATGCATTGTCCTCCTTGGCTTCTACTGGGGAAGCGCTCAGCATCAGCGAAACCGCGGCAGCGGCAGCCGCGCTCTTGGCGACGTTCCACGCTTGACTCTCCTGCATTTCCAGCGCACGACATTGCCACATTTCAGTGCTGAAACCGCCAGACAACACTAAATTGAGCACACAATCATCTGCAACTACCCCTGCCTAACCACCCACTTCCAGCGACGGCTGCGAGAAGCCAATGGCTGTACGCCCCCGGCTGCGTTATCCCCAAATCCTCGCACCCAGCCACCCAGCACCAGTGCCAGTATTTCACAGCAATCAATCGCAGCACACAATTCGCACCTGCTCCGAGCTGGAGGCCTGCACAACCACCGATCGCCGGGACGACGTAGCACCGGCCATCACATGAGAGGCAGCACCCCGGCTCCTCGCGGAGCTTCTAAGCTCACTCCTCAAACCAGTAGGCACAGCTGCAACGGACGCCACTGCACTCATGGAAGCCATGTCAACGAGTCCGAAAACCGTCTAGATACAACGCAAAAAAGCAGAAGTCTGTAGGTCCAACAAATACACACTAAAAAAATCACACAGAGGCTCGGATGTGCGCTACTGAAACGATTGCGAATTGGGTTACAGAGAGCAAGACCTGCACGGGCGGATAAATACGGTGGAGCTCTGAGCCAAAAGGGATCATGGGCGCAAATGGGAGCGTGCCAGGGCAGGGAGGAGCGAGAGCTGCCACGGCGCGTGGAGAGACGGCGATGACACTGGGAGTCGGGGTTGCCATGTGGGGCGAAGAGGAGCAAAGAGAGAGCGACGCAAAAGTGGAGGCATCAGGGAGCGCCATGCACCTCGCCCACGCCATCAGGCCAGGCCCCCGAGGTCCCTCTGCAACCCCCCCCCCCCCCCCCCCCCCTCTTACCTCCTCAGCTCCTCGCCCCCGCTGGCTTCCCCGCTGCGTTCCTCACTCGTTCCATGCGCTCCAGGTTGTTGGTAGTGGTTGTTTCTTTTAAGATGCAAGTGTTGTAATATTCTCCCATTGACGAGTTTCGATGAATCTGGTCATTGAATTTATCCAGGAAGTTATTTCTCATTGTAACGGGTTTGAATATATTGCATTTTAGTCTGAGATGTGTAAGTGTTTGTATTAAAATTTCGACACGTTTTGAGTATGCAAGATTTAAAGTTTTTTATACTACAGTATTGATTGTTCAGTTATTTAAATTTATTTTCGTTAATGTGTTGTAGTCTTTACGGTTTTGCACTATTTAATTATTTAATTATTTATTGATTTTACAGTTGAAATTTACCTTTACCTACATTTTATTAGACATTTTTGTGTATAAAACAGAATAATTATATTAATAACTAATAAAATGTTAGCCACAGCACATTCTGGCTTCAATAAACGTAAGATTAAAAAAAGGTTGACAATTTAAAGAAAGCTTCTTTGTTGTTGATTGAATGAGATGTATTTTTGTATATTTAAAGAGTATTAAAGAGAGTCTTAACATTGGTAAACTATTAAATATGCACAGTTAAGTATAGTAGTTTTTTAAGATTGATAAATTATACATAATTTCTTTGAAAGTTTATATGAACAAGTTTATTCCAATTAATAAGCATTAGTTTTGTTTATGACTTCTATGATATACATGTGTGTGTGTGTATATATATATATATATATATAACCAATATATTTCTTGAGGTTTTTATTAAATTGACTAGATTTTGGTCATAGTATCTTACTATGTATTGCATAATTTTCTCACATAATCTTTAACTATTAAAGAATAACAAAAAATTATTCATATTTATTATTGATATGTCTTAAAAACTAGTTAAAGTATTAAAACTAAGTTAATATAGGACATTTGTAAATTTTTATGCATGTATATATATATATATATATATATATATATATATTATCAAGATTATTTGTATACATATCAAATTAATACAATATCTTCAAAATTGATATGTATATATTGTATCTTATTGTATGTTAAACTTATGTAGTACATAATAAGATATTAAGACCAAAACCTAGTCAATTTAGCAAAATATTTGGTCAATGTTTCAATATCCATATATAAATATAAAATTAAGATTTATGTGATTATTAAGTTTTTTTTCACAATAAAATTGGCTTGTTTGAAAACTTGTTTATACCATCAAGTAAGTCTATTACTTTATATAAAATTTATAGCTATCAGTGTAATTTTGAATTATAACAATTGAATCTTTTGGATATGCTTTGTTTGTGCTTTAAGTGGACTCTTATTATAATTTTATGCCCAAATTTACATTTCAATTAAAAAAATATTATTAACTTCAATTGATATTTCAAAATCAAATATTAATATTATTATTATTATTATTATTATTATTTAAAAAAATAGAAATTAAGAACAATCATTATTTAAAAAAATTATATTATTTTAAATAAACCACATCATAAATACATTACATCTAATAAATTAAAAAATTTTACATAGTTATCTTTTAAGTGTAATTTACTTCACAATTAAATCATATGGTATATTGAAATATAACAATAGAAGATTTATTGTTGTCACAAGTTTATTTGTGTCAAAACCTCTCTAAGACCTCAATAAATTATCATAATCTAATTAATATTATGTTATTTCTTCAAAAAATTTACATATATTAGTTGAAATAAAATAAGACTAATGAATCATGACTTTAATGATTTCCAAAGTTCAAATATTTGTAGTATTGAAAGTAAAGAAAGAACTCAAATGCTTTGACCTTGCTTATACAATAGTTTTAATACAAGAGAGATCTTTTGCATTAATTGCATAAATTAAAGAATATATGATTATGTATGAAACTTTGTAGAGATTTAAAACACTATGTTGTAATAACCTTGATTATTTGGCTAAGCAATATAATTATTATCTCTTTAATCAATTTGATCTGCTATCTAAATATTTAAGTATCTAGTTCATTGCATATGTAATATTTTCAACACCTTCCCTTAGACCAATAGTATCTAATAATGGTAGGCTATAGTATTAAGATAACATAAAAGTAATTAGTTTACAAGTATTGTTGTGGATAATGGAGGCAAATCAATAGACTTTTGAAGCAAGAAAAAATAATCAAATGAGAGGATCTTTGTCAAAAAGTCTATTAGTTGATCTACGATAGGAATATATTAAATATCAATATTTCCAAGGCATTGATGTTCTTAGATGAAGTGATATACAATGTCAATACAGTTTTTGCAACAATTGAATTTAGGATTGTGAACTAGACATATGGTGCTTTAATTGTTGAAAAAAAACTATGTTACTTAAATTAGTTGAATTTTTTTTTAAAAGTAATTTTTAATACTAGATGATCTCTTTGGTTGTTGAACCAACTGAAATATATTCAAATTTAGTTGTAGAACTAACCACATAATTTATTTTTTTACTGTAGCAATGAATTGGATACCATTGAGCAAGTATAATGTGCCAATGTATAATTTACAGTTAAAAATATCACATATATAGTTTGCATCTCCATATCTTTTGAATAATAGGGATTGGTTATTATTATTGAAGCATAGAATAAGATGCATGATACTTGCAAGATAGAAAAATATGCACTTGATAATATTATTGCTAGGAATTTGCTAAGAATTGGGTAATCATGCTCATAGCATAATTGATGCTAGAGTAGGTTAGTATTGGAGTATACAGAAGGCATTATATGGCAATAGAGTAGAAAGAAGTACAAATCATGGAAGGTTTGGTTCCACATGCATCTTCATTACTTCAAATTATACATGCTTTCAAGAAATAAATACACAAAAGTTGATGTTTGTGGATTTTTAACCTCAAAGTCTTGAGATTATTGTATATAAATTTTTGTATTGATTTATCTATGGAAGAACATTGTTTAAATGTCAAACTAAATAATAGCCATGTGCTATTATGTAGCAATAGTAAGCACTATCCAAATAGATTCATACTTTCCAACATGGCTAAAGGTTTGATTGTAATCTATTCTATATTTTTGGATGTAGCCATTTGCAACAAGATGTGCCTTGAATTTTGCCATAGTTCTATCAAAGTTTGTTTTTATTTTATAAACACATTTGTACTTTACTAGCTTGCGACCAAAAGAGAAAGATACACAATATTAGATGCCATTCTAAAGGAGGGAGTTATACTTGGTTTTCATTGCATATTGCCATTTTATAACTTTGAAGTTGGCTAAAACTTCTTCATACATATTTGAATCATTAGAAATATTCTCACTAGACACAAGACTAGCAAAGGAGTGAAAAATGACATAGTCTTATAAATAAAAAAGATATATTATAGATGCAAGAAAGGCATATTATTGATTGTAATTATAATGAAGTTATTCTTAATATAATTGAGTGCCTAATATTTGTGATTTGGCTTTGAATAAGTAAAAAAGATGGTGAGTATATGTGTTGCTTATTATTTGATTCAACTATTTTTATTCTTAAAAATTTTGATTATTTATATATGTAATAGCTTGTTTATAAATTGAACTTATAATGATAGGCTAAGAAGAATTTGTGCTTAGAGAATTTCTAACAATTATATCTTAGAATGAAAATAGACATGAAAAAGTTGAAGGGATGGATTTTTCAAAGATAAAAAATTCATTGAATATAATATTGTGGCTTATAATTATTCTATCTTAATATCTATTTTAGAAGCTATATGTCTTTATATTTGTATAGTAATCAATGAAGATGGTTTTTATAATCTCTAGATCCAACTTCTTTCTATGTGCTTTTGGTATATAGGCATATGCTATACATTGAAAAATCTAAAGGTGAAAAATTATAGATATTTATCTAGTATAGAGCTTGTAGAAATTTTTGTAGTCTCTTTTGTATGAGGCTATAGGATTTAGTAATTAAACAACAATCTACAAAGCTTCCCTCTAAAGGCTCAAATTAAGTTTTTTCACATGTATCATCATATACACATACTTGACTAAAGAGAAATTTTCTTGCTTTGTGCTTCTATTCTACTCTTGGCTATGAAGGCTTATGACTTCATGTAAAATATCAAAATTAATTAAGAACTTCATGAATATTTTATCTAAGAATTCTCTTTTTTAATAATTTTATAGCTTTTAGATGGAATTTCTAGTCTATTAAAGAATAAGAATGCAAAAGTCCTTGAACTTTTTTAGTACATTAAATTTTTAGCAAATGTAATAAACTATGCAATAACTTGAGAAGTCATCCTTAAAGAAGAAAAAATATTGATTTTTTTCAAATAATTTTGAGCTCATTGATCCACAAATATTATTGTAAATGAAGAGTGAGTTTTTCAATCCTTGATAATAATTATTTCTTTGAAAATGACAACTTAAAATTCTTTAAATAGTTTCTATAGATATACATATGTACTCTAATAAATACCTATATGATTAGGTAGAAATAGATAAAAGTAGTTAAAAGTAGGTTAATTTTATAATAATTTCTAGGATAGCTTCTTAGAAGCTTCATAGATACTACTTTGACTTTATATGTATTTGTAGTTGATTGATAAGTTAAAAAATTGGTAAACAAGTTAACCACGTGTTGGTAGCTTGCGGAACAAGCTAACTATGTGGTACACATATATAAAACTTGCCTTTCAAGTTAAGATATGTGTCTTACAAAGTCAAGATGTTTTGGATGTCTTATACCACATTGCCTTATAACTCGTAATTAAGAGTATATATGGAGGCAAGAGTGAAGCCTTTTTCACTCTTATTAATGCCTTTTTATTTCTTAATCTTATTTCTAGACTTTCTAGTCTTCTTGTTTTTGGCAATAGCCATTCTAATTAAATACTATATCATCTTTGAATGACTTTCTAGTTTTTTTCAGTGACACAAGAGTATATTGAGGATTTTCTTTCTTTGAGATTCATGTCCTTGAAAATTTGATAAGAATACTAAATTACTATTTCTATCTTATTTTAAAAATGAGTGGATTATTCCACTTCTATTGTTGTGTTTTGAAGGTTACAAAGTATCCACTTTTAAACAAAAAAACTTATTTTTTAACATTGATCATTTCCTTAAAAAAGGTAGATTATCCCTCTTTATAGAAATTTTTATTAGAGGTTGCAAATTACCTTCCTCTAATTTAACTTTTTTAATTTATTTGAGTTATGTATGGAAGGAAAGATTATGGATGCTACTTTCAACAAAAGTGAGAATAGATTTACAACTATTGTAAATCTTCATGAGCTTGTCAACACTCTAAGAGTAGAAATCTCATGTATTTCTAATATAAATCATGGAGGTACTATACTTATGCCTATAGAAGAAGTTCAAAGTCTGTAGAAAAAAGTTTTACACTTAAAGGAAATAAGTAGATCAGCCTCACAACCAAATCCAAGAAGTTTTGTTTTTACAAGTATGACAGAGACAAGGATTACTATGCCTAAGAAGTTTGATGGTACTAAATTAAAATTTTGAAGATCTCTATAATAAATCAAGGTCTATATAAGATTGCATCTTTTCCAATATCCCAATGGATTTATTCAAGTCAAATTCATAAGTTCAATCCTATCAAGAAGTGCTCTCTCTTGCTTTGTATCTTTAATAGAAAAGAATTTGCAACTCTTTTATGATTTGAATTCATTCCTAAAAGTATTTATGGCCACATTTAGAGAAAGAGATCAAAAAAGAGTAGAAGAGACCAAGCTCTTATCTTTAAGGCAAAGATCTTAATCAATCATCATATATACTGCTAAATTCCAAAACCTCACTTACGACAAAGATTAGAATGACAAAGTCCTTATCAATCAATTTTAATACAAATTGAAGGATAATATCAAAGATTTGTTACTGATAATATCAAAAGCAAAATCTTTGGAAAAATTTATTGCTCAAGCCATTACTTGAGACAATCAATTATTTGAATGATATCAAGAACAAAGATTTGAATAGAGAGGAATAAAACAAATAATGACAGCAGCCTCCAAATTTTTAGAAATTTATTCATTGAGGCTAAAACCAATACAAATTAATACAATATGTTTTAAATTCCTTACAAAGCAAGAAAAGATTTGATAACATCAAGAGGGCTTATGCTTATATTGTAGAAAAGCTAAGCATACTGCTCAACATTATCTAAAGAAACAATATAATTACAAAATAAGAAGCATGGTTGCCAAAGGGATTGAAAGACGAGGTGTTAAAAAATGAGTTTCTCTAGTTACAATAGGGACTATGTGGATAGAATCTTACATAACTTCCAATAAAGGTCCTATTCTATCCTCTAATTGTTAACCTTGTTTTACAATAGAAGTTTATTTAGGACCAAAAAACCACAAAGTCTTAGCTTTGTTAAATCTAAGAGCCTGAAAGTGTTTTATAGATAAAAATTTTGTCAAAAAACAAGAGATATTGTTAGTCAAAAAAATTAAACTTGTACATATGGAAGTCATAGATGGTCACTTGCTATCTTCTAGAAATGTTATGCATGAAACTATTCTTTTAGATATAGCAATTAAAAATCATAATAGCATAGTAATATTTAAGGTAATAAAATCTCCATCTAATCTGATTATTTTAGGATTATCTTGGTTAAAAAAGTATAATCCTCAAATAGATTCAATTTCTTGAAAACTTAATTTTTTGATAGTTTAATCCAAAATCTCATTAATCAAGTAGATATACATATGTTTAGTACATCCAAACCTTTACAGGTAGGTGCAAAAGCTTTTATGCATGCTGCAAAAGAAGGATTATCTTTTGTTTTATATGCCACGCCTATTATTGATGGTGAGAAGACGTCAAGTGGTATTCCTAGCCAGTATTAAGATTTTCAAGATGTTTTTGAAAAAAAGAACACAAATATTCTTCTAGAGCATCGTCCTTATGATTGTTCCATCAATCTTTATAAAAAAAGCTCAACCACCATTTAGACCAATCTATAGCCTATCACAAAATGAATTGATTACACTCAAGGAATACATTAATAAAAACTGAGCCAAAAATTTCATAAGTCAATCTAAATCTTCAATTGAGGCTCCTATCTTATTTGTGAAGAAAAAAGATGGATCTCTATAGATATGTGTGGACTATCAAGGATTCAACAAGATCACCATCAAGAATAGGTATCTTCTTCCTTTAATTTTAAGACTTCTTGATCAACTCAATCAAGCAAAGATCTATACAAAAATATATCTATAAAAAGTAGATAATTTGATACATATTAAAAAAAAGAGATGAAAAAAAAAACTATGTTTTAAACTAGGTATGGATATTTTGAGTATAATGTCATGCCTTTTGGACTCATGAATGCACTAGTTGCTTTTCAACATCTAATAAATGATGTCTTTTGTGAATTTCTTGATGATTTTATCATCTATTATTTAGATGATAATTTAATCTACTCTTAGAATATAAAGAACATGAAATTCATATTTGTTATATGTTATAGCAACTTAAAGATGTAGAATTATATACAAATTTTAAAAAGTGTTTATTCTATACTATTCAAGTTGACTTCCTAAGATACATCATTTCCAATGAAAGGCTAATAATGGATCCAAATAAAATCCAGACTATTATGGATTCAAAGATTTCAAGAACAGTAAGAATGTGCAATGTTTTTTAGGCTTTGCCACTTACTATCAAATCTTGATCAAGATTTTTTTTCAAATTACAACTCTACTTATATGTTTGACTTGTAAAGATAATTTTGACTGGATTAAAGAAGCCAAAGTATTGTTTGATGCTTTGTAAAAGAAGTTTATTTTTGTATCAATCTTATATCATGTCAACTTCTCTAAGACATTCTTTATAGAAATAAATGCATCAAAATTTGTCTTGAGTGTAGTATTATTTCAAATGGGAGTAGATGACAAATTCCATTTAATAGCTTTCCATTCTAAAATATTTTGAGCAGTCGAGATTAATTATGAAATCTATAACTAAGAATTCCTTGCAATTGTGGATTCATTTTAAAAATGGTGTCATTATTTAGAAGGTGCCCTAAGTCAAGTCATTATCTATATATATTACAAGAACCTTGAGTATTTCATATCAATATATATTTTAAATCATTGCCAAGCTTCTTGGAACATGTTCTTATCAAGATTTGATTTCAAAATCAGTTGTTGATTCAAAAAACAACAAGGTTTGTTAAATTTCCTTTCTAGATGTTCTTATCTTATACCAAAAGAAAGAGATGTATCTTTTGATCAACAAAGAATAATTCTCTTGAAATTGAAATATTTTCACGTTTATACAATAAAATCAACATTAATTGTTAATTCAATATTTGTCAAGCAAATTCAATGAAGTATGTCCTCTGATCCACTTATCTATTATATTAAGAATAATTCTTGTAAGTCTCATAATACTTCCAAGTTCAAATACAAAAACAACCTACTTTATTTCAAGGAACGATTATATATTCCAAAAGATGGGGCTCAAGTACGTGTTCTCCAAACTCGTCATGATTTTTTAGTAGCCAGGCATTTTAGATACAATAAGACTTTGAAACTAATATCAAGAGATTTTTGGTAGCCTCAAATGTAGAAGGCACTCAAAGACTTTCTACAATCATGTGATATTTTTTCAAGATCCAAAATTTCTCACTATCAATCTTATGGACTTCTTTACCTTTTATCTATTACAAAATAATAGTGGTCTTCCGTTTCTATAGATTTTATCATGGATCTTCTAATCTCACCTTTGTATGGTTTTATATCTGTAGTAGTAGATTGTTTTATCAAGATGGCACATTTTTTACTATTTACAAACTCTATCATAGGTAAAAAAATGGCTAAGTTTTTTCATAACAATATTTATTGCTATCACGAATTGCTTAAAAATATTATATTAGATAGAGGGATTCAATTTATATCAAGATTTTGGAGAAACCTTTTCAAGATTTTAAAGATGGATATAAAGTTCTCTTCAACTTTTTATTCACAAATTAATAGGTAAATAAAACGGATGAATCAAGTTTTGGAATAGTACTTGAGATGTACCATTAAGTATCCTTAAGATGATTGGATAATTCTTTTACTATTGGCAAAGTTTGCATATAATAATTTGATACATTCTTCCACTCAATAAACATGTTTCTTTGTCAATTATGGTTATCATCCATAACTTGATACTTTTAACTTTTCAAAAGTTGATAATCCTACAGTAGAAGAATTGACAAATTGTTTCTCAAAGCTATATGCAACAATGAAGACACAATTAAAAGGAGCTCAAGAATGACAAAAAATTAATATACATGCCTATTAAAAAGAATAACTATAATTCAATGTAGGTGATAAGGTATGGTTACTTCGTGGCAATATCAATACTACTCAATCTTGTAACAAGTTGGACTATTTTTGGCTTGGACCTTTTTTTATTAGGGAATAAGTCAATTATGTTGTTTATTGATTATATCTACTGGAGTCTATGAAGATTTATCTCATATTTTGCATGTCTCTTCTTGAGTCATATAAGACAATGAATATATGAAAAAGAAGACAAATACCACCTCCTATAGAAATAGATAATAATGAAGAATTTAAGGTAGAAGAAGTCTTAAATTCAAGTTGATGCCAACATAGGTTGGAATATCTTGTTCATTGGTATGGATATGATATTAGTGAACGTACCTAGGAGCCAGCAAAGAATCTTGCAAATGCAGCAAAGAGATTTGAAGCTTTTCATTGATGACATTCATTAAAATCAAGATAAAGAATAGCAAATCTTTACTATAAAAGAAATAAGATCAAAAGAAGATAACACTCTACCTTCTAATTTTCTTTGTAGCTTTTGTATATTTGTAATGTAGAGAAGATGGAGAACCAACATCTAGTAGATTCAACTCAAGAGCTTTTATTTGCAGACTTATCACATGAGACATTGTAATTGTCACAACCTTCAAGATAACAAAATCGAGATAAAGATCTTTAAGAATAACATGTCTTTCTTTGAATAGGTGGTAAGATACAATGTGTTTGGTATTACAACCTTAGAAGAAAATCTCGATGTTTGGTAATTTTATTCGAGATAGGAATAATTCATGATGGTGTTCTAAATGTTTTATTTGAAGGAAGTTATGAAGGCCTCAATAAAAATCAAATAATAAATTGGCCTATTTGCCTTGATATGAGATACTATTGATGACTAAGACGATCTATTAATCATCTTCGAAGAGAACAAAGATTAGAGTATATAGTAAATATAATATTCCACATCTTAGACTTCATCAACATATGATGATAGATTTTTGTAGAACTCATTTTTAGAAGGAGTGGTAATGTCACACATATACATAGATATTCTAATAAATACCTATATGATTAGGTAGAAGTAGATAAAAGTAAATAAAAATATAATAATTTTATAATATATTCTAAAAAAACTTTATTAAAGTTTCATAAACATTGCTTTGATATTACATGTGTATGTAATTAATTAATAAGTTAAACACTTGATCAACAAGTTAACCACATATTGGTAGCTTGTCAAATAAGCTAATTATATGGTGCACATATAAAAAACTTTCCTTGTAAATTAAGATACATATCTTGTAAAGTCAACACATTTTAGAGATCTTATAGGATATTGCTACGTTATCATAATACGTGAAGTCTTGCTTGAAAATGCTCCGGACACTTGGCTGTAGAAGGTAGAATGGAAATTACAATAACAAAATCTTAAATCTAATAGAATACTAAATAAACTCTAATTAGACCATAACAATGCTAAGCAAGCTTTAATTAAATTCAAAAAAACCTCAAAAGAATTATAAAGAAACAATAAGAAATCTTAAAAAAATATTAGAATGATTACAAATATATCTCAAATATATCTCAATTCAATCTTAATTTAATCCTAGTTAAAATCCTATTGGACTTCATTCAAATTTTAGGCCAAAAACTAACTAAATATTAAATCTTAAAAAAACTCAAATAAAATCCTAAATCCTAAATCAAACCCTAATCAAATCCTAAATCCTAAATCAAATCCTAACCAACCTTAAACCAAATCCTAACTAAATCCTAATCCTAAATCAAATCCTAACTAAATCCTAAATCCTAAACCAAATCATAATCCTAAATCAAATCCTAACCAATCTTTAATCAAATCCTAAACCCTAAATCAAATCCTAACTCTAAATCAAGCCCTAACCAAATCCTAATCTTAAATCAAATGTAAACCAAATCCTAATCTTAAATCAAACGCTAACCAAATCCTAAACCAAACCCTAAATCCTAAATTAAACCCTAGTAATTTTTATAAAAAATTTATATCTCAATTACTAATGAATGAACCGTTCATCTTAACTCAAAATTTGCATGCTTTTTAACAATTAAGTTGATAACAAGCACAATAAAATTTGAAAAAGATCGGAATTACCAAATAAACAATAACCTCAAAAATATTCTTGGATATTGGCTGGCTTCCTTCTCCAACCTTAATGCCAATCTCCTAGAGCCAATATCTCTCTTTTTCACTATTCGATTGATTTCAAAATTATTATACACATAGGAAAATAAGTCTAATATCCTTTCACATAAATTTCGTGCCAATTCAACAAGAAGATTGCAAGAAATCTTTAAAATCCTCATTAGACCTAAAATTCTACTTTATAAGACCTTAACCCACTAAAACCTCAATAATCTTCAATTCAAGTATTAGATCGAGCTAAGATTTACAACACATATTAAGTACAACTATGACCATTAACCTATAAAATTTTACTTGTAGATCTATTACAAAACTCTTGAAATCACTAGAAACATCAACCATATTAAATTTCACAAAATCTAAGTCATCCAAAAACAATCTTAAATTTGTTAAACTCTTACAAAGTCATAACAAATCCAAATTGCCCAAAACCAATGCTTATAGAAATCCTATCTAGTTTGCTATCAAATTCCACTCTCCGATTTGCAAAAGAACCTCTAAGTTATTATAGGTGCTCAATTTTGTGCCTTAGGGTCTGATTTTGATCCAAGTTACTAACTGGCCCTCCTCGGGTATCAATATCTAGTTTTTCTAGGTAATGTTTACTAGAATTTATTCTTAACTTCCTTCTAAAGATGTCTATATCATTTATTTTTCCAATCTACCTTAATTTGCCTTATATTTGGCCTTACAAAGTAAGTAGAAGTTATTTTTTTTCTGAAAAGGTAACATTACTACTAAAAGTTTTATTGCCTTCCTATCTTTTATCCATATTTTTTTACTTTATCTTTTAACTTGGCTCTTCTATAATAAGATCCATATTATTATCTTTCACCATATGGTCATATTACAACACAACATTCACCTCCTCTGAACTTATGCATCCTCTGGTATGCACTAAATAATCCAACTTTGTTTGATTCAAATAATATTTTCAATGTCCTCATCCAATTCTTCTTTTTCATATTTTCTATTCAAATCAAAACCATCTTGTTGTCTTGAAAGATTTATATTTTTGACAAAGTCTTCTATATTTATTTATATTTGCTTTTGTTTGAATATCTTCACTTGCTTCCATTGTCATCATCTTTTAATCCAATATACGCAATTTTCTTCAAAAATCTTCCAATCCATTTTCTTGATAAATACCAAAAATCTTTCATCATCTTACAATGCTAATAACTCACATAATTCTTTTTTTTTTTTTAATTTTTTTAAATTCCAATAAAACTTGAATCAAAAGCACTTATATCTTGTGAGAGTACGTCATTTTTTATATCTCCATAGTCTTGCTTTACAATGATACTTCTCTAATTTTTTTTTTTTTTAAAAGTCAATAAAACTTAAATCAAAGGCACCTATATCTTATAATAGTACCACCATTTTTATACCTCTATAGTCTTGCTTTACAATGATACTTTTTCAATTTTTTTTTTTTATTATTATTATTTTTTTTTTCAATGCCAATGTTTCCTTCTACTCCCTATGTGCAAGTAGTTGGAAATATCTTCCTTTGCACATGACCAAACCATTGGCGAGGTACAAAATTTGAAATAAAAAGATTAAATCTAAACCTCTTCCATATAGCCACATACATCTTGCTTGTATCTTTTTTCTTATTTCTTTGATTCCAAGTCCAATTTAAGATGTCCATGTAATCTTTAAATCTATTGCCCATGTCTTTATATTTGAAAATTTTTAGATTTTCCACCCTTGAATTCCATACTTAATGATGAACCTTGTCTTTGTCAAAATCCAATTGTGTTCCCATTATATGTGCATTATCTATGTAACTTTGATCTTTGTCCAAAAGAGAAGTGCTCACAATTAACTTAATTATAGTTAATAACTTGGCATCCTTATCTTTTATCCCATAATCTTTATTTGTGACATAAACTTGTATAACATCCTTCATATCTTCTTGAATGCATCGTTATGAAATATCATAACCTTTTGTTATTTCAAAGCATTGTATAACCTCATAATATTGAGAAATCTCATGCTCTTGAAAAGTCTTATAACTTTCATGATAATCCTTTGTGGTTTCACAACCACATTTAGTATCATAACTTCATCCAATCTTATAATCCTCTCTATAATGTTCATGTAAAAATTTATAACTTCTTTTATCCAACTCATATGTGGTTTCATAGCCATATTCAATTTGACTTTCATCATCATCCCCAAGCATAATTCTACAACTTTGTACATTATAATGTTGTGAATTTATATAACTTCTATGATCATAACTTTAAGTAGATCCATAATCCATCTCTTTTAAAGGCTCAACCTTAAACTCTTCAATATATTCTAAAGTATTGGACAAAACATCTTCACCTCCTTCAAATGTAAAAAATGCCTTTTTATCACCAAGAGATTTTCCATCCAAATTGCCATCACCAACTTACACAAACTTACTCAATGTAGAATAGCCGTAGCTTTCAACTACATTGTCATTAGTTTCCAAATCTTTGATCTTTATATTACCTTCAAATTTTTGGATACCTTAGCCTTCTATAGTAATAGTTTGAAAAGAATCTTTGTTCTCTCTTTCACCACCCTTAGTATAAGATCCAATTTCTTTCATCTACAAAGAATTGGCTTCTCTATTAAAGTCCTCCACTTGATCTTCCATTTCTCTTTTTTTAAGATTAGTCCCTTGCATTGATAAAGATGACATAGAAGCCAAAGTAGAAGATTTCTTAGACCATATTGCAACTCCTTTAGCTTCTGCTTACTGTTGTATTGCTAAAACAACCACTACTTCTTTCAACTTCTCCTAATTATTGATACAATCTCTCTCTGTAGACTCATCTACAAGAAGCATGAAAAGCTCATCTTTCAAGGCATCATGAAGACCATTTAAAAATAACTCTACCTTTAAAGCACCTAATGATCGTCTCTCTAAGGATGAGAGTTTATAAAATCTCCTATCAAATTCTTCCAAGAATTCATAAAGATCCGTATGCTTGCTTGGTTGCAACTCTATGTAATCCAAAAACTTTTGCTTGATAATCCTATTCTCATCTCGATTAATAAATTCTTCCTTCAAAAGTTCTTGAAATTTTGACGATATTTTTACACACCCCCCTTCCAAGCAATCTCTTCACTTTTTTATGAAATCTAGGTTCAATAGCCAAATAGAACCTTGGAATCATCTTTGCCTCAAGGATTTGGCATGTTTCCATCTCACATGTATAAACTTATAAAAACTTAGTGATATTGCATCTTTCAAATCTCCCAAATTTGTTGATGACTCCTTACAATGTCCTTATGATATCTTTTTCAATTTCTTGCATTCTTTGTTGCTCCTCCATGAATATATAGAAAGCCTTAAAAAGCTCACTAATATTTGACCCATCCAAAATATTCGACCTATCCAAAGACCTTGATGATACATCTTCCATTTTGTTCTACAATGTTAAAAAAATGTCCCTTGAAATACTCCACTAAATACCTTATGATACTTCAAAATGCTCCAACATATCTATAAAGCCTTATAGTACTCCATGATAATCCAAATATTGCCATTGTATTTTAAGATAGTCTCCAAAGCTCCAAGAATTCAAAAGCTCCAATTCACGCACCACCCAAAGCTCTTCTTTCAACTCTCTTGTCTTTTTTTTTTTCCATAGTTCAAATAATCCAAGATAATCAAATATCTTCCACCTCAAACTTTTCATGTCGGATTCACCAAATATGTTGTAATACGTGAAGTCTTGCTTGAGAATGCTTCAGACACTTGGCTGTCGAAGGTAGAATGGAAATTGTAAAAAAAAAATCCTAACTCTAATAGAATACTAAGTAAATTCCAATTAGATCATAACAATGTTAAGCAAGCTTTAATCAAATTCAAAGAAACCTCAAAGGAATTACAAAGAAATAATAAAAAATCTTAAAGAAATATTAGAATGATCTATTTTTATTAATACTTGATCTATTTTTATTAATACTTGATCTATTTTTATTAAAAAGTGAGTAGGCCAAAATAGTATTTTTGAAATAATTTGAAAGCCTTTCCTACAGTTATTCTATTATAGAGCTTTAGAAAGATTTTATTTCTATTAGACTTCTTAAGGTAGATAAATCATAATATTAGATTCTTTTTTGGACTTTTATTTTTAATAATTTTGTTGAGTACCTTCTAATGTGAAAAGGTCATACAAATTATGATTTTTTTTTATATATTTGTCATTAATTAATTTTGTAAAGTTATAATGATATATCTTTATTTAAACTTATATTTTTTTGTAATCATTGAGTGAATATTAAAAGTTATGTATCATATCATAAACTACTTGTAGTAAGCAATATGAATTTCATACTGATGGCTTAGGCTACAAGCACATCCAAAATTGCTATACACATACCAATTATGTCTACACACACATCCAATGCATTTGATTGGCTAGTCTAGATCCTTTTTTTTTGGATCTTTTCCTTCTCTTCTTTGCTTAAGCATGGATTCCATTACTAGGACAAGAAAAAAAGAGAGGAGGAAATTGGAACCTATGTATATACATATAAGAAAATATAAGTAATAAAGATTTGCATATGATAATATTGTATTAGTGGATTTTTATCTATATAGATTATTGAAGTCTTATTTTGCTATGATACAAAAATCAAATCTGACCATCATTAATGAATACTGTTTCTTATATAAAACAACTTCGGAGATAAAAGAATGAAATGCACTAGAAGAAACAAAAACCATCTCTGATTGGTTACATATTTAATTATTCTCATCAAAAGAGAAGCAATAACTCATCTTTTGATCAATCATAGATGAAAATTTGTTAGGGACATATTCCTTAGAACTTTTTAGAGAGAAGTTTCTAGAACCTTCTAGAAAACAAGCCTCTGGAACCTTCTAGAAGAGAAGCCTCTGGAACCTTTTAGAGAGAAGTTTCTAGAAGCTTCTAGAAAGGAATCCCCTGGAACTTTCTAGAAGCTTCCTAGTTAATAGAAGTAGCTCAAGAAGTTTCTAGAACCTTCTAGAAAGGAAGCCTCTGGAACCTTCTAGAAGCTTCCTAGTTAATAGAAGTAGCTCGAGAAGCTTCCTAAGTAGGAGTATATATAGAGATCGAGGCTGAAGAGTTCTTCAGTCTCGACAACACATCTCTTGGAGTTCTAGTTCACCTTTTTGGTGTTGTTCTTGTACTCATCTGTTTAATTTAGTTCTGCCACTTCTTCTTGAACTTCTTGTTAGATTTCAAGTCTGTATTTTGTGTCCATGACAGTTTGTCGAGACTACACTAACTTGAGATATCAGAGCTAGTTCTTTCTTAGTAGAGTGTGGATTACCCCTCTACTTGAAGGTATATTAGCATTTTTAGAGGTTGCGGATTACCCTCCTCTAAATTGATACTTCTTTTGTTATAATATTGGAGACTTATTCTTCTTGGAGAGAGTGGATTACCCCTCTTCTTGAAATTCTTAAGGCATTTTATAGGTTGTAGATTACCCACCTATAAACCAATATTGCCTCTTGTAGAGTCATTTTTGTCCTTCTTTTAGAATGGCCGGAGGTCAAGACATTAGTATGACAGAAAGTTCAGAGTCTAAGTTAGATGCCATTATGAATGCCCTCGCTACGTTATCACAAAGAACTGCAGAGATTGCAGGAGTGGTGGCAAGGCTTCATAATGATGGAGTATCTGGGATAGCACAATCTAAACTACACCAGCCTCAAATTTCGGCACTTGGAGAAACAACTTTACCTCAGGTTCGACAAGAACCACTAGTTCTACAACATAAGGAGCCTCGAGTTAGCGTTCCAGATAAGTTTGATAGAACACTTTCCAAGTTTTGAGGATTCGTCAATCAAATCAGGTTGATAACAGTTTTATAACCCGAACGATATCCAACGGAGGAGTCACGTATTGGGCTTGTTAGAACCTTACTTACGGGACAAGCTCTATCATGGTTTGCTCCTTTGTTTGAGAAACGATCATCCATATTAAACAACTTCGAAACCTTTTTGGAAGCATTTGCAGAAGCATTTGGTGAACACGATAAGGTTCGATGGGCTACAACAAGGGATGCGTTCTACATCAGTCTATGCTTCGGATTTCAGGCAATTAGTATGCGACATCAATTGGGATGAAGAAGCGTTGATGAGTCAATTCTATTGGGGTTTAAGAGATGATGTGAAGGATTTGCTGTTAACTCTTCCTGATCCACGAACGCTCAATGAAGCCATTAGCCAAGCTATGAAGTGCAATAATCGCCTATTCCAATGTCGCCAAGACCAACGTTCAAGACAACATACAATTCGCCATGCTCCAACTATGTCGGTAAGCGGTGTGAATTCGCATTCAGAGGTCGAAGACATGTAAATTGATGCGGTACGTATCAAATCTCTTACTATAGAAGAAAAAAAGCGACGTATGGAGGAAAATTTATGCTTGTATTGCGGTGGAGAAGGCCACAAAGTCGGAAACTGCCCCAAAAAGCAAAATCGAGGCATAGTCAAGACTAGGGGAGTATTTGTTCAGGAAAACGAGGATGCCCAGCCACAGTAGGAACCGTGCGGGTGAACAATGAAATATCCCAACAACAATCAGGTTCCTTTCTTTTTGCCCAACCTGCACTTTGTTTTACAATCCCTCTGTTTATCGGCCCTCAAAAACTGAGAACCTTAGCACTACTAGACTCAGGAGCATCTGCTTGTTTTTTAGACAAAGAATTTGCAAAGCGTCATAAGTTCCCTTTAGTACAAAAATCAAAACCTGTTCATGTTGAGGTCATAGATGGGCGACCTTTATTGTCTGGTAGCATCACCCATGAATCAAAACCTATAGAAGTAACGTTTAAAGACCATAGTAGTCATATTATTTTTAATATTATTAGAACCCCATCAAATCCTATTATTCTTGGTCTTTCTTGGTTGGAAAAACATAATCCATTGATAGATTGGAGGTTGCGGAAGATGACTTTTCCCACAAAACCACCCAAGAAAAAACCTAGTAAAAAACCTCGAAAAAAGAAATCCTTATTCATTGGAGCAAGAGCGTTTATAAGATCATCTAAGGAAGGCACTCCATTTGTCATTTATGCGGCTCCAACTACCGAGGAGAAGATCTCAACAGCAAGTATACCGAAGCAATATAAGGATTTTGAAGACGTGTTTCAAAAGAAGAACGCCGACATACTACCGGAACACCGACCATATGATTGTGCCATAGACTTGCAAGAAGGAGCACAACCACCTTTTGGCCCAATCTACAATCTATCGCAAATGGAGTTGGTAGAGTTACGAAAGTACATCGACGAGAATCTAGCCAAGAACTTCATTCGTCATTCAAAATCATCAGCTGGAGCACCCATCTTATTTGTGAAGAAGAAAGATGGATCATTACGGATGTGTGTGGACTATCGAGGCCTCAACAAGGTAACAAAGAAAAATCGTTACCCATTATCCTTGATTTCTAGTCTCTTAGAACAACTTGGACGTGCGAAGCTCTTTACAAAAATTGATCTAAGGGGAGCTTATAATCTCGTACGAATCAAGGAAGGAGATGAGTGGAAGACAGCATTCCGTACAAGGTATGGTCATTTCGAATACAATGTCATGCCTTTTGGTCTTACCAATGCTCCAGCGGTTTTCCAACATATGATGAATGACATCTTTCGAGAACACCTCGACGATTTTGTTGTCATCTACTTAGACGATATTCTAATATTCTCTAAAAACGAGGAAGAGCATGAGGAGCATGTTCGTTTGGTCTTGGAGAAACTATGCAAGCGAGGACTATATGCCAAATTAGAAAAGTGTTTATTTCACCAAACGAAGATGGAATTTTTGGGGTTCATTGCGACTACAGAAGGTTTGAAGATGGACCCCAAGAAAGTAGAAGCAATCATGTCTTGGGAGGTTCCGAAGACGATTAGAGACGTACAATGCTTTCTTGGTTTTGCTAACTTCTATCGAATCTTCATCAAGAATTATTCTCAAGTTGCTGCTCCTCTCACTCGATTAACATGCAAGGATAAGTTGGAATGGGGACCTTTGGCGGAGAAGGCGTTTCAAGACTTGAAGACAGCATTTACTACAGCTCCAATTTTGGTACATCCAGAATTTACAAAGGCCTTCTATTTAGAAACTGATGCTTCAAATTTTGCTTTGGGAGCTTTGCTTTCACAAATGAGTGAAGACAAGAAGCTCCATCCAATTGCATTCTATTCTCGGAAGTTCTCTGCTGCTGAAATCAATTATGAGATCCACGATAAGGAACTACTTGCTATAGTGGATTCTTTCGAAGAATGGCGTCACTTTCTTGAAGGAGCTGCACATCCAGTAACCGTATATACGGATCACAAAAATTTGGAGTATTTCATGTCGGCTCGAGTTTTAAATCGGTGTCAAGCTCGATGGAATATGTCGCTATCTAGATTCGATTTTGTTATCACTTATCGACTTGGAAGGCAGCAAGGACTATCCGATGCTTTATCAAGGAGATCGTATCTTACACCAAAGGCTGGAGAAGCAGCGTTTGATCAACAATGTACAACGTTATTGAAGCCAGAGAGATTTCAACTTTGTGCTACTATTGTATCATTTGATGCTGACTTCCTAAACCAAGTACGTGCTATGACCATTAAAGATTCAGTAGCCATTGATATCAAGCAACGTACCAATGACGACAAGTTCAAGGTGGAGGGAGATCTTTTATACTTTGAAGAGCGATTGTACATTCCAAAAGGACTAACACGACTCCGAGTTCTTCAATCTCGCCATGATTTTCCAACTGCGGGACATTTTGGATTCAACAAGACCTTGGAGCTTATTTCCCGAGATTTTTGGTGGCTCCAAATGTGGAAGGATGTGAAAGATTTTGTCCTCTCTTGTGACATCTGTTCAAGATCTAAGAATCCTCTGCATTGCCCTTATGGACTTCTACAGCCATTGCCAATTCCACGTCGACCATGGTCTTCAATTTCTATGGACTTCATCACGGACTTGCCATCATCAAACTCATTTGACAGCATCTTTGTTGTGGTAGATCGGCTTACGAAGATGGCACACTTTGTTCCTTGTAAGAAGACATCGTCCAGTGAAGTCACAGCAAGACTCTTTCTCGATAATGTGTATCGATATCATGGACTACCAGATGATATCATATCAGATCGAGGTACCCAGTTCGTGTCAAAGTTTTGGAGATCTCTCTTTGGAATATTGAAGGTGGATATCAAGCTTTCTTCAGCTTTTCATCCTCAAACTGATGGCCAAACGGAACGGGTAAACCAAGTCTTGGAGTAGTACTTACGATGGAGCATCAACTATCAGCAAGTTGATTGGACGACATATCTATCGCTAGCCGAGTTTGCATATAACAACACCCTCCATGCGTCGACTCAACAAACACCATTCTTTTTCAACTATGGGTATCATCCGAAGCTTGATTTATTGAGTCCGTCAACAAATAACAATCCAGCAGCTGAAGGATTTGCGAAGCAACTATCAGAGCTTCAAACTATGTTGAAGCTTCAATTACAATCCGCTCAAGAATCCTATAAGACGTCTGTAGATAGATTTCGGAATCCAGCACCTACTTTCAAAGTTGGAGACAAAGCCTGGCTTCTTCGATGAAATATCAAGACCAAGCGACCATGTGATAAGTTGGACTATCGAAGATTGGGACCATTTATCATCCAGAAGCAAATTAATCCAGTGGCATACCGGCTGGAGTTACCGGCTTCTATGAAGGTACATCCAGTCTTTCATGTTTCTCTGTTGGAACCTTATCGAGAGTCATCTTTTCCTGGAAGAGTGCAATGTCCGCCACCTAGTATTGAAATCGAGAACCACGAAGAATACGAGGTTGAAAAGGTATTGGATTTACGACAAAGGTCGGGAAAGTTAGAATATCTTGTTCATTGGTGCGGCTATGACATTAATGAGCGAACGTGGGAGCCAGCTGAAAATCTTGCGAATGCGCCACAAAAGGTATAGGAGTTTCATCAACGACATCCCGATAAATCTAAATCAATTCGATGATAGCTTCTTTCTGAAGCTTGTTCTCTCAAGAATATAAGAAAAGGGGAGAGCACCAGCAAAATTCATACTTGATGTAGTTATTTTCTCCAAGATAGATCATAGTTTGGTCTTTTGATATGGATAGCCAAGAGATAGATACTATGCCAGTCAGAGTATCGCAACCGAGTAGCTCACGAAGGCAACCCCGAGATGAAGAACTACATGTACCACGACGACGACGGAGGATACCAAGTAACCGATCACTGGTGATCGTATTTGAGATCGAGCCTGCTTACGATGGTCAACCAGAAGGCGTGTTTGCAGGACAATTTCACAATGAGGACACGGAAGTTCATGCTTGGTCAGAAGTCGAAGGCGTGGGCCACTACCGTTGGCTTCAAGGGTCGATGAACCACTTGCCTCGTGAACAATAGTTGGAGTTCATAGCAGAAGATATGCGACAGATCTTCATTTTCTTGCGTTGATACTGATCAACAACATTGCTTCTCAAAGACCTCGAAGCTAAAGGAGGGAATGATGTTAGGAACATATTCCTTAGAACTTTCTAGAAAGAAGTTTCTAGAACCTTCTAGAAAACAAGCCTCTGGAACCTTCTAGAAGAGAAGCCTCTGGAACCTTTTAGAGAGAAGTTTCTAGAAGCTTCTAGAAAAGAATCCCCTGGAACTTTCTAGAAGCTTCCTAGTTAATAGAAGTAGCTCAAGAAGTTTCTAGAACCTTCTAGAAAGGAAGCCTCTGGAACCTTCTAGAAGCTTCCTAGTTAATAGAAGTAGCTCGAGAAGCTTCCTAAGTAGGAGTATATATAGAGATCGAGGCTGAAGAGTTCTTCAGTCTCGACAACACATCTCTTGGAGTTCTAGCTCACCTTTTTGGTGTTGTTCTTGTACTCATCTGTTTAATTTAGTTCTGCCACTTCTTCTTGAACTTCTTGTTAGATTTCAAGTCTGTATTTTGTATCGGTGATAAAATTTGCATATTGTTGCTACAAATTGTTGAGAGTAGCATTATAAAATCATTAGGCATAGAGCTCAAAAGCTCCCAATCTTAATTTTCAATGAATATTTTTCAATAAATATTTTTTGTGGTCAATGACATGGATTTCTACTAATTCTATATATGTGTATTTAAAAACATAACCATTTCTACTATTTCTATTTCCAATTCTTTTCAAAAGATTTCTAAATTGCTTGCAATTTAAATTACTTGTAATTAGCAATGTAAAAATAATAGCTACAATGCATGAAAAACAAACAAAGCTTCCAATATCAGTTATTTTTGAAGAAATTTAATTAAAAATAATGTTTACTCAAATATGAACTACCTAAAATGTATGTTCCACAAAATTATAGAAACAAAATATTATTAGTGTTTCTTGAATTATCCGACATCAAAAAGATAATTGCAACCTACAATTCATTGGATGGTTATAGTAGTCAAGTCATCAATGACAATTAAAAACTACGTTGTTGTCGAATTTCAAGCAGAATTTCAAGCTAAATACGAAGTTCAAAGACGGGATTTACAACTTCTCATGAAAAGGCACCTTCTAAAAAAAAGGATAATAGATGAAGTGAAAAGAGATCACTAGGTATCATTATTAGATGTCGTAATAAGAAAATAGATGCAGTGAAGACAGATGAATAATAAAGGTAATCATTGCTGCGGACAAAGTGGAACTGCACAATCTTTATTAAAAGCACAAAAGTAAGACCTGGAGGAAGGACATTGTACATAGACAAGAGTTTCAGACACTGTACAAGATCTGGAACTACTATGAAGAAGCACTAATCTAATATATAATATTGAGAGTTCTGCATATCATCTGCCAATCCAGACTTTCATGCAGCCTACCCTTTAATATCTACTGGCACAATGTGCCAAACCCAATAGACACTGAACTATTCTAACTGCCTAAATAACAAGACCATTAAACAAAATCGCTAATAGGAGTTTCTGAACGAATCAACACATCAAAAGTAAAGATCACTACTAACGATGGACAGCAAGCACATTCAGCGGATGAAACAATTGTGGTGTAGTTAGTAAGAAATTGTAGCGTTAGATGAGGGAAATATAGGTAGCAACTTTCATCCATGTAACACTTAAATGGTAAGGAGGTAGCTCAGCATACCAGCAATCCATTTGAAAACTGGTTGACCGATTATTTTACTTTAGTTGCACCAGTATAAAACGTGAACGAGTCACCACCATTGAACACACCATGGAACGACTGAGCAACCGAGCTACTGAATGACGATGAACCAAGGCAAGTACGAGTCGCAGCCGCTTAAAACGTTTAACTACCATGAATTACCTCATCTCGAATCCTCAGTGGGACTAATCAGCACAGTAAAAGGATTACCCTGTAAGAATTTGAAAGGAGAGGCTGGAGGAATCTTGATCCTGGAATACCACTATAGCAGTCTTCCACAAACACACCATCCGAGGAAACTCCGATATGAATGATTCATAGATGGATCCACAAGAGCTCTAGAAAAGTAACCAGAGTTGCCTAAAGTCGCAATACAGACGTTTATAAGACTGCATCGAGTGGGAGAAGTTTTTTAGCCACTAGAAAGATTTCAGGAGGAGTTCCTCAATTGCAAGTTTACATGGAAGATCGTGAGTATAGCACCTAACGAACCGACCAACCTAACAAACTAAGTCTGAGAAAGATCAGATCCACTTGTATTGCCTTCCTAACTGCCAAAAACTGATCCATACTATTGCAAGGCTATCCCATACCTCCCCGAGTCAAGCCTACTCCCGAACATGATAATGAAACAAATATGCTGGTCCAATCAGCGCACAATTCACAGCTGGACACGACGCATTGATAAGTGCCCAGTGAAAAGCCTGTGATCAACCTACTTCATCGTTCATCGTTCCAAAATTCGCCACGTCCGAGAGAATCTTCCTCCCGCGAAATAAATATGCCAAGACACTCTAGGCCGAACCCGTCCAAAAATCGCACATAAAATTTCATCCTCTTCCGCACCTCACATCGTCCGTTGTCTAAACGTGAACCAGCCATTACGCCATTCGAATCTCTTGAAACTATCGAACAAACATCACTTTGGCCGTCGCGCCAATCAAACGTAATTGTCAATTGTGTGCGTACGATCCCAAAAAGTACGCCTGTAATTCACGTCGGGCCCGTCACCTCACATGAGAACGTCAAACACACTGCACGTACGAGGGTCCAGAGGTCACCATTCCGCCTACCCCTTTAGCCCAATCTCGAACGAGTTGAACAACCACGAGCCAACAATCAAACGGCCTAATGCATCCTAGCATAAGATTAGAACGAACACCCTGGAAAGAGACCTTCCTGACTGTAGAGAAACATCCGTGGTCTGGCAGCCAAACGTGCCACGACTCTGATTGCAACTGCATCTGTAAGTGATCCGTGAACAAGCCTGTGCACTACTGCAAAGTCCAGTACTAGCGAGCGTGTGTAGCAAACTAAGTCGACAGAATGAAGCTTTCGTAATCAAAGAACCCTCACTGATGGTATGCACACGGTTGCAGGGTTCGTTGACTTCCCACACATACCTAGTACGGTGAAGTAACACGGCAAGACTGGGAGGAAAAAAGCATGGCTGGCACGGCTTTACCTGACAATTGACGTTTATTTCCTTTACCGACGACCTCCTCCACCACCCCGAGATCGATTGCTGTAATCATCCCCACGATCACGCCCACCCCCACCTCTATAAGGGTCATCCCGAGCGGGACCTCGCGGGCCAGGATGCCGCGCAAAGGTAAGTCGCAGAACATATGACTCGTGATCAGTTTCGTCGAACTTGTACCCTGAATAAATCGTAAAGACGAAGATCCAATTACCATCAATCATTAACCTAGAATTCCTATGTTTAAACCACAACAGCGAGGTCACATTCAGTACAAAAAGGAAAAGAAAAAAGAGAGAAAAGATCCCACTGAGTGTGCAATAGAACAAGGTCTGCTGCCAACTATTCAATGCAGAGGACAGAATACAACTTTTCTCGATCTACTGAAATTCCAACAATCGATTCTAGACATTACATGCGTCCGCATAATCCAGATTCGAAAGAGCTGCAAATGGACATAACAAAGAGTCATGAAGGTACCTTGCAACGCTTCTAGGGCTGTTGCTGCACATCTTGCATCTGCAAACTCTACGAAGCACAGTACCACCTTCCCTCCATCAGCCTGTTACAACACACCGCAGTTCAGCAATTGGGAAAGGATAAAACGAAAAGACAAATGAACCCACAGAACTTCACGAGCTGGGACAATTGAACTAGGCAGCTAACACCAGCAATGCGTGTGTTAGTAGTTTCTCACCCGCTTAGCGTCCTTGTGAACAAGTCGAACTTCTTTAAATCCAATAAATGGGCGGAAAATATCTGTGCTGGAGAGTGAAGAAACCGCACATATAACAGGGACCGAAACCACTGCGTGCAACAGCACAACAGGGACCCATTCCCCACTAACTACGATAGCCAACTACGCCAAGGCCTGCGAAGATAAGACCCCTGCAAATAAAACAAACCCAACCACATTTTATGCGCAATGCAAAGGACCACGCACTGCAAGAGGAGGATACGTGCAGCTTCTCTGCGGGAGCAGTCCTGGGGAAGACCATCTACGAACAACGTTGAAGAAGCATCAGGTGGCAGCACCTCCAGACCCCCCCGCAGAACATCCGGTTCCGGGGCACCACCGTTTAAACCTAAAGCGCCAGGTCGCCCGCCCATACCAACGTCCAAAGGGCCCATCCGTGCTCCCATCAACTGAGATTCATCAGGAATACCTCCCAGACCGAGTGGCCCAAGACCGCCTCCACCACCAAGCGGGCCAATACCAGGGCCAAGACCCATGTCGCTGCCACCCAAACCTCCTCCTCCATAACCCATCTACATCACCCCACGATATCAATTCAGGTCATCGTCCCATGCACGATGCCTCCAAGCTAACCAACGTCTCAACCACAATTCATTAATTTGTAATTCAAAACCAAGGTGAAATTGAACAAGAATCCTGAATGTTCCAAGCGTCAACTCACCATCCTGAGTGCCGAATGACCTTACAACTCTAAAACGGTGATAACTTACCAGATCTCCACCACCACCCAAACCATCACCATCCCTCCAACCGCCACGACCGAGTTGGTCCTCGTACACTCTGTCTCGAGGGTAACCAATGTCACGATCTCTCGCTGCACCGTAACCTGCTCTGGGAAGTCCCTCTTCTGTGTCAAAAGTAAACGACAAACAACATTACTCAATACTAACCGGCATAGCTCCAATCAAAGACATACCAATCGCTGCCGTTCAATTGCGAAGGCCATATGCCACTACATCCTGAACCACATAATTGATACTGAACTGTCCCGGAAAAAACAAAACAAAACAAAACAAAAAAACAAACAAACAAAAAATGTGGGACGTGTGATTATCATTCTAACAACATGGAAAAGGAACGCAGCGAGACACTCAAATGATGCAGAGGCAAGCAGTAGATCCGCCAACATTTACGAGTGCATTTCAACAACCTCAAGGCTATCATGCACATTGCTAAACAAAAAAGTGTATAAAACCCCTACATCACATTCAATAAAAACGAAAGAACGTGCATCCTCATCGGGCAATTGATCATTGCCTTCATACAGTTGGTCGAAATAGATGCTCTAAAAGACCTTGGAGCTTGGGCTCTGTACTCGTGAAGACGCGACCCAACTGCAACCGGTCACGCATCATGATAGACTCGTGCGGCATTCAACATGTATAAAATCACTTACACTAAACCACCTCCCCAGCCAACACGAACTTCACAAATACCCTATGCGCTGTGGGAATGAGTACTGCAACTACGTCAATAAAAATAAAATAAAAACTGACCGTAATCTCGACGAGAGCGCTTCGTGGGAGTGGATCCTGCCCGCCGACCATCTGCTGCCGCGCCGTAGCGCCAACTGCCTCCGTAGTCCCCCATCGCTGGACCGTCTAGCCCTGCCCGCACAAACCCTCGAGTTAAAATACTTTCCCACCGCTCTCAACATTCTCTACACCAATCAACCACATTTCTGACATCTACTACCGTGCCAACACTCTGAACTTCAAAACCACACTCCCTCTAACAACCTGTTCCGCAAAACATGCAACCATGAAAACTCAGTCTGGACTAATGCACCAAACGTCAAAGGAGCATAGCGAAATTCCACCCATCAACCGCCACTCCGTCAGTTACACAAAAAAATCCCAAACAATTGATATTTCTCCTACCGACCAATCCGCAAGAATCAGAGCCAAACATTGCATCAACGCAACACATAACGCTTAACATCACAAAAACCACCAAGCAGCACCACCCCGTTCCACCCAACGCGCTTCTAACAAACCCTGACCCGTCACCCCATCACCACCGCCGAGCTCAAGGCCTGCACAGACCCTAGCATTCCCAAACTAACCCCTATTTCCCAACACACACATATACACACGCAATCCCGTTGCTCGTGCCACAACCAGCACAAGTTCTAAGTCACACGACGACGACGACGAGCAAGTTAAGATCACGCACTCGGCTGCTGGATCCCGTTTATAAAAGGGTACATGTGTTCTGGTGCGGTGCGAAACAAAAGCTCACTCTCGATCGCTTAACTCCCTCTCTCTCCCTCTCACCCCTCGGTAAACCCCCGCTTTATGTCAGAATCTCTCTATGTGTGTGTATAATGCGTAAACTGCTTTGTTCAGTGTGTCTCTCTGTGTGTGTGTGCGTGTATATGCAGAGGCTGTGGTGCTTGTAAGCGAAGATGGCGACAAGAAGAGAAATTGTGAACAGGCTTGAGAGAAGGTAGAGAAGGGACGCTGTTATCTCCATGCACTAAGTGCACTGCACTGCGTGAGAGATGGATACCAATGGACGACGACGATGATGAGGACCAGTTGAAGTGTTGAGATCCGAGGGTTGGGGTCACCGGCTCAGGCCGGCTGCTTGTCGGATTGGGACCGTTCACAGCGGCAGGGGTTTCTTCGTTCGTCGTCGTCGACTTCTAGCGACGAATTTCGCATTTATCGTTGTATCTTCGTTCCTTCATTTATCGTTGTATCTTCGTTCCTTCATTTATCGTTGTATCTTCGTTCCTTCATTCATCGTTGTATCTTCGTTCCTTCATTTATCGTTGTATCTTCGTTCCTGCATTTATCGTTATATCTTCGTTCCTGCATTTTATCGTTGTATCTTCGTTCCTGTATTTATCGTTGTATCTTCGTTCCTGCATTTATCGTTGTATCTTCGTTCCTGTATTTATCGTTGTATCTTCGTTCCTGCATTTATCGTTGTATCTTCGTTCCTGCATTTATCGTTGTATCTTTGTTCGTCGGTCCTTGTCAAGGTGCCACGAAACCGCTTTCACACAGACACACATGTCGTGGGTTCGATGCACGGAGGCGTCCTGTGAACAGTGGTAGGGTCTTTTTGTCGCGGTCATGGGCTTCCACATGAATGGTCTTTTGTTGGCCATAGGTTTGGTATAATTAGAAAAATAAATAAATAAATAAATAAATAAAAATAAAACCACTACCATCACTTTGAAGTATGTTGAATTCAAGCTGTACAAAGTGAAAATTTAATGTAAAATTCTGATGTATGGACGTGACAATTTTTTTTTTAAATATAAATTTTGGATAAATAATAATCTATAAGTATGTTTTACTGATTTTAAATTTAAAATGTAGAGTGATGTGATGATGTTCAAATCATCAGACACGGTTATAATCATCTACCTTTTTCAAAAATTGATTTTTGATTTTGCAGCCTGTAACTACCTATGTAATTTTTTTAATTACACAAACATCCAGAGAAAATCATTATTTTCTTATTTAAAACAGCTTCAAACTACCTGAATATAAACAAAGTTAAATTACATAAAGATACAAATTATAATAAAATTTTATTTCCAATGTATATAAAACATTAAGGAGATATATTATTATCATTATTGTTATTATTTTATGTTAAAGTAAGAGGTATTTGTCCATATGCTAAAGTGTGTCTATATATATATATATATATATACTTTTTTTTGGCAAAAAAAGAGTTCTAATGGCTACACCTCAATCACTCACTTTTAGATGCTACTTCTACTGCAAAATAAAGTAAAAACAATTTAATTTTTTTTAAAAAAAATATTCTCTATGCTAAGTAACATAAATTCACAATTTGATTATTACTTATATGATATTTAATAATTATAAATATAATTTTTATTTTCAATTACTATATATTTTTACAAGTGAATATACATTGATGTTTATTATTTTTGAAAAAGAAAAAAAAAAAAAAAAACTTCAAATCCTTACAACTAAAATATATGAATAAGTAATACATATTATTTTTGATTGTGACAAATTCCCAATTATTTTGCATTAAGAAAGACCAATTCTTTGATTGAAATTTGACAAGATTAAATAAAGACTAGAATGTGATATCTTAACATAACTTGAAATAAGCTTGTTGACAATTTGTCAATGACCATGAAAGGTTGGTAGAAGGATTGGACACAATTATAATAAAGCATTTATGGCAAGTTGTCAAGAAATTTTATTATTCTTCAAGAATGATTTTTTTGGATAAGTATTTGAAATATTATTAAAAATTGAAAAGAAAAGTTCTAAAAAGATGTGTCTGTTCATATATATATATATATATATATATTTATATCAACAAAAATCAGAAATGATATTTCTAATAAGTAAAATTATATATATATATATATATCAACAAAAATCAGAAATGATATTTCTAATAAGTAAAATTATATATATATATATATATATATATATATATATGAGAATTAAATCAATTTCATTTGATGTTAAATAAGATTAACAAAAAAAAAAAGTTACAAAGGAGTTTTTTTTTTTTTTTTTTTTTTTTTTTATCATGTACAACTGTCATATCTTTTAGAGCCAAAATCCCATATATATTTTTCAATGCAATAAAAACCTTCTTATTCTATTGTTTATGTTCATATAATACCAATTATTTTATAGTGTACATTTCTTTCTAAAATTTAGTATGAAAGTAAAGAAAATGATTCAAGGTTTTAAACATGTAACAATGCAAGAAGATTACAAAAAAAATAAATGAGTTGAAATCGAGATTGGAAGAATTTTGGAAGGATTTATCCATGGATAAAAAGAAAAATACTTATAAAAGATTTAAGTATGGTAATTTTTGTATATAAAAAAGAGAAATGTTGAAAATGATCCAAGCTTTTACTAAATTGATTGACTTATTCAAACCATCATTCCATTCTCCTATCCCTCTCTTTTATTTTCTCTGTTTCCATCTCTATCTCTATTATCCCATTTCCCATCCCTATTCCCTACATTTCCAATCTCCTTCTCCATTCCTCATGATCCTCCATTGTGTGTCCCTATTTCCAATCTTGACTTCCTTTCTTTGTTCTTGTCCTCCCATCTTGAATTTTTGTAGTTCCCCTCAACTCTTATTTTTTTTTACCTTTTGAGTAATTTAATGTCACGGCCATAATCATGTAAGCTAATAATTACATATAGAAATAGGTAGAAGTAAGTAAAAGTAGATAAAAGTAAGTTAATTCTATAATATTTAATATAGAAGCTTCCTAGAAACTTCCTAGATGCTGCTTTGACTTCATAGGTGTCTTTAATTGACTTTTTGGATTAGAAACGTGGTCAACAAATTGGCCATGTACCACACATGTTGTTAGCTTGAAGATCAAGCTAACTATGTGGCCCACACGTAGAAAAACTTGCCTTGTAAGTCAAGGCATGTGTCCTACAAAGTCAACACATATTGGAGGTCCTATAGAACATCGCCACGTAGCCCCTAGTTAGATAGTATATATAGAGACAAGAGTGAAGGCTTCTTCACTCTTGTCAACTCCTTTCTTGCTTCTAGTCCAGGTTTAAGAGTCTTTAATTTCTTGTCTTGTGGCAATAGCCATTCCAGTTTCCTTTTAATATACCTACTTGTTTATATTTTGACTTATTATATCAAGATAGCCTTTTTGTGTATATTTTCCCTCATCGAGTCTTTGTCCTTGACAGATTGACAAGAGTACACTTACAATATCAGAGCTTTGTTTTTCTTGAGTGAGAGTGGATTACCCCTTTCTCTTGACAAGACATAAGCGTATTAGAAGTTTACGGATTACCTACTTCTAAACTGATATTGTTCTTAGTATCTTCTTTGTTATCAAGTCTTTCTTTTCTTTTGTCTTAAGCAGTATCAAACAAATTTTTCTTCTTAGTGTCATTATGGCAGAGCTTATTGAAATGAAGAGTGTAATGGCACAAATGCAAGAACAAATGAGGGAGTTAATGCTTGCGATGCATCAACTCAATTCACCAACACATGAAAGAACAAGAATAGCAGAAAGTGGAGATATAGAGATGATTGGAGCTGCTTCAACATCTACAACAAATCACATTCCTTCTCCAATTGTACAACACCCTGTAAGCACTAGAGAACCAAGAATTACCTTACCCGAGAAATTTGATGGTACGAGATCTAAGTTTCGAGGGTTCATCAATCAAGTACAATTGGCAATTGAACTTCAACCACAAAGCTATCCAACTCCAGGATCACAAGTCAGGTTTATTGGCACTCTACTTTCTAGTTCTGCATTATCGTGGTTTTCGTCTTTTCTTAAACAACGAAATCCAATATTGGACAATTTGGAAGCTTTTTTGGCGGAGTTTCAATCTATGTATGGTGAACACGATGCAACTCGTGTTGCAACAAATAAGATCTGAATTCTGCGACAAGAAAATCGCTCAGTAACAGTGTATGCTTCACAATTTCGACAACTTGCAATTGACATCAAGTGGGATGATGCTGCACTCATTAGTCAATTTCTTTATAGATTGCAATACGAAGTAAAGAAATTGATGCTCAACTTACCTGATCCTCAAACTTTGAGTCAAGCAATCGATTTTGCGGTAAAATGTGATAATCAACTTTTCAAATTTCAATCCGAGAATCATTCACGGGAACCTCAACATTATTACTCAATGGCAACATCAACATCTTTGCTAAACGTACATTCGGAAGTAGAAGACATGAAAATTGACGCGGTACGTTTTAAACCCCTAACTGAGCAAGAAAAGATTTGTCGTCGTCAAGAAGGATTATGTTTATATTGCGGAGAACCTAAGCACACTGCTCAACATTGTCCAAAGAAACGACGCAACTATAAAATGAGAGGTACGACGGTCAAAGAAAACAACATGTTGAAAAATGGATTCGTCCAACTACAATAGGGACCATGCAGCTGGAACCTTGTACAATTCCTAATGAAGGTCCTATCCTCTCCTCAGAATCCTCTCCTTGTTTTATAATAGACTTATATTTAAGACCTAAGAATTACAAAGCCTCTGCTTTATTAGATTCGGGAGCCTCAACATGTTTTTTAGATGAACAATTTGTTAAAAGTCGTAAAATACCTTTTGTACAGAAACCTAAACCAGTACATGTAGAAGTCATAGATGGTCGTCCCTTGTCTTCTGGAGATGTCACTCATGAAACTTATCCTATAAAAGTAACAATAGACGGTCATGATAGCTACATAGTTTTTAACATAATTAAATCCCCGTCCAATCCAGTTATTTTAGGTTTATCCTGGCTAAAAAAATATAATCCTCGAATAGATTGGAATTCGCGTAAACTTGTCTTTTCCCAGAGCGTTATTAATAGTTCTACCAACCAAGTAAAAAATTATAAGTCTAGTATAGTAAAACCCGTACTGATAGGTGCAAAAGCATTTATACACACAGCAAAAGAAGGATCAACTTTTGCTATTTATGCTGCACCTATTTCTAAAAACGTAAAGACTTCAAGTGGCATTCCAAGTCAATATCAGGAGTATCAAGACGTTTTTGAGAAAAAGAATGCAGATATTCTTCCTGAGCATCGCCCATATGATTGTTCAATCGACCTCAAGGAAGGAACTCAGCCACCATTTGGACCAATTTACAGTTTATCGCAAGATGAGATGGCTGAACTCAAGACATATATTGACGAGAATTTAGCGAAGAATTTCATACGCCATTCAAAATCTCCAGCAGGAGCTCCAATTCTATTCGTAAAGAAAAAAGATGGATCTTTACGAATGTGTGTTCATTATCGAGGACTCAACAAGATCACAATCAAGAACAAGTATCCATTACCTTTGATATCAGGACTCCTTGACCAGTTGAATCAAGCTAAGATCTATACAAAAATAGATCTAAGAGGAGCATATAATCTAGTACGGATCAAAGAAGGAGATGAATGAAAGACTGTATTTCGAACCAGGTATGGACATTTCGAATATAATGTCATGCCCTTTGGACTCACAAATGCACGAGCTGCTTTTCAACATCTCATGAATGATGTATGTCGTGAATTCTTAGATAATTTTGTCGTCTGCTATCTAGACGATATCCTGATCTATTCTAAGAACGTCGAAGAACATGAAATACATGTTCGTAAAGTATTACAAAAACTTAGAGATGCAGGATTATATGCCAAGATGGAAAAGTGTGTATTTCACACTAATCAAGTTGACTTTTTAGGATACATCATTTCAAATGATGGTCTCATGATGGATTCTAAGAAAGTCCAGACAATCATGGATTGGAAGATTCCAAGGACAGTAAGAGATGTCCAATGTTTCTTGGGATTTGCCAATTACTATCGGATCTTCATCAAAGATTTCTCACAAGTTGCAGCTCTACTTACACGCTTGACTAGTAAAGATAAATTCCAATGGAACCAAGAAGCGAAAGCAGCATTTGAAGCCTTAAAGACATCGTTTGTCTCTGCACCAATCTTATATCGTGTTGACTTTTCCAAGGCATTTTTTATGGAAACAGATGTATCAGATTTTGCCTTGGGTGCAGTTTTATCACAAATGGGATGAGATGACAAACTTCATCCGATAGCTTTTCATTCAAGAAAATTCTCAGCAGCTGAGATTAATTATGAGATCCACGATAAAGAACTTCTTGCGATCGTGGATTCCTTTCAAGAATGGCATCATTATCTAGAAGGCGCTTCTAGTCCAGTCACTGTGTATACAGATCACAAGAACCTCGAGTATTTCATGTCAGCAAGCGTATTGAATCGTCGTCAAGCTCATTGGAGTATGTCTTTGTCAAGATTTGAGTTTATTATCACTTATCGGCTAGGAAAACAACAAGGTTTGTCCGATGCCCTATCTAGACGTTCTTATTTTGCACTAAAAGAAGGAGATGCAGCTTTTGAGCAACAAAGAACGGTCCTCTTGAAACCGGAGCAATTTCATCTCCGAGCAATGAAATCAACATAGACTGTTGATTCAACTTTTCTCAAGCAAATCCAGTCCAGTATGTCCTCAGACCCTCTTGTTCATGATATCGAGAATAATTCTTTCAAGTCTCATGATCCTTCTAAGTTCGAGTTCAAGAATAATCTATTATATTTTGAAGGACGCCTATATGTCTCAGAAGGAGAAGCACGTTTACGTATTCTTCAAGTACATCATGACTTTCCAGCAGCAGGGCACTTTGGATATAATAAGACTTTGGAACTCATATCAAGAGATTTTTGGTGGCCACAAATGTGGAAGTCAGTCAAAGACTTTGTACAATCATGTGATATTTGTTCAAGATCAAAAATTCCTCGTCATCGACCTTACGGACTTCTTCAGCCATTACCTATACCAGAACAATCATGGTCTTCTGTTTCTATGGATTTCATCACAGATCTTCCAAGCTCAAGATCTTATGATTCTATATTTGTGATAGTAGATCGTTTCACCAAGATGGCACATTTTGTGCCATGTACAAAATCTATCACAGGTGAAGAAACAGCTAAGCTTTTCATTGATAATATCTATCGCTATCATGGATTACCTAAAGATATCATATCAGATAGGGGAACTCAATTTGTGTCAAGATTTTGGAGGACCCTTTTCAAGATTTTAAAAGTGGACATAAAGCTATCTTCGGCTTTCCATCCTCAAACTGATGGACAAACAGAGCGCGTAAACCAAGTCTTGGAGCAATATTTAAGTTGTATTATCAATTACCAACAAGATGATTGGACAACCCTTCTGCCATTGGCAGAGTTTGCTTATAATAATATGGTACATTCTTCCACGCAACAAACACCTTTCTTTACCAATTATGGCTATCATCCACGACTTGATACTTTTGATTTTTCAAAAGTTGATAATCCTGCAGCAGGAGATATGGCAAATCGGTTGTCAGAGTTACATGCAATAATGAAGACGCAATTGAAGGAAGCTCAAGAACGACAAAAGATAAACGCAGATCTATATCGTAAGGAGCAACGACAACTCAACGTGGGTGATAAGGTATGGCTACTTCGTCGTAATATCAAGACTACTCGACCTTGTGACAAGTTGGACTATCGTAGGCTTGGCCCCTTTTCTGTTTCTGAACAGATCAACCCACTTGCATATCGGTTACATCTATCGGAGTCAATGAAGATCCATCCTGTATTCCACGTCTCTTTTTGAACCATATAAGACAGTGAATATACAAGGAAGAAGACAAATGCCACCGCCTCCTATAGAAGTAGATAATAATGAAGAATTTGAGGTGGAAGAGATATTAGACTCAAGGCAGCGCCAAAATAAGCTGGAATATCTTGTTCATTGGCACGGATATGATATTAGTGAACGCACATGGGAGCCATCTAGGAATCTAGCAAATGCATCAGCTAAAGTCAAAGTTTTTCATCAACGACATCTATCAAAACCAAGATAAAAATCTCTCTTATAAAAGAGACAAGATTGAGGCAAGATAACATTCAATTTCCTATCCTTGTTTGTAACTTCTTTGCATTTGTGATGCTAATTAGATGGAGAGCCAACAACCAGCGGATTCAACTCAAGAACCCTCGTTTGTTGACTTGCCGGACGAGACATTATAATTATCAAAACCTTCAAGACGACGCAATCGAGATGAAGATCTTCAAGAATGACATGTTCTTCCTCGAATAGATGGTGAGATACAACGCGTTTGGTATCACGATTTGGGAAGGGACTCCCGATGTTTGGTGATATTGCTAGAGGTAGGAACAACTCTTGATGGTGTTCCAAATATTCTTTTCCAAGGAAGTTACGAAGGCCTCAACAATGATCAAATAACTGGATGGTCTTCCCGCCCTGGTATGGGACACTACCGATGGTTGAGAGGCCCTATCAATCATCTTCGAAGAGAACAGAGATCAGAGTATGTGGCGAATATAATTTGTCGCATCATAGATTTCCTCAACATATGATGACCGCTCCTCGTGGAACTCATCTCTAGAAAGGGAGGTAATGTCACGGCCATAATCATGTAAGCTAATAATTACATATAGAAATAGGTAGAAGTAAGTAAAAGTAGATAAAAGTAAGTTAATTCTATAATATTTAATATAGAAGCTTCCTAGAAACTTCCTAGATGCTGCTTTGACTTCATAGGTGTCTTTAATTGACTTTTTGGATTAGAAACGTGGTCAACAAATTGGCCATGTACCACACATGTTGTTAGCTTGAAGATCAAGCTAACTATGTGGCCCACACGTAGAAAAACTTGCCTTGTAAGTCAAGGCATGTGTCCTACAAAGTCAACACATATTGGAGGTCCTATAGAACATCGCCACGTAGCCCCTAGTTAGATAGTATATATAGAGACAAGAGTGAATGCTTCTTCACTCTTGTCAACTTCTTTCTTGCTTCTAGTCCAGGTTCAAGAGTCTTTAGTTTCTTGTCTTGTGGCAATAGCCATTCCAGTTTCCTTTTAATATACCTACTTGTTTATATTTTGACTTATTATATCGAGATAGCCTTTTTGTGTACATTTTCCCTCATCGAGTCTTTGTCCTTGACATTTAACCACCATGTCTCTAGTTGACTCCCACTCAATAAAACCTTAAGAAGAAGAATGATTGAGAATCAATTTAATAGCATATAGTATTGTAGATATTTTATAAATTAAAGGTTCAATATTGCAACTTAGCTCTCCTCAATCAATTAAAAGTGTGCTGCTACATTACATTGGCTTACAATACTTTTGATTGCTGTAAGGTCTACCCAATGATTTTGTGAAAAATTGCTTAAATATAAGATATTTTTTCCATCATCATAATCAACTTAGCAAAGTGAAGTACAAGTTACTACTTAGAACAGCAAAATGTGAGCAATGGTGGTGAATTCTTCATCTTTACTTCTTTGATAAGAGATTATTTTTAATAATCACACCATGGAATGCCTTTTGACCATTTTCTTTGTGTATTTT